>NC_052146.1:76804798-76856457 GCF_902713615.1 Scyliorhinus canicula | reverse complement strand
TCTCTCTCTCTCTCTCTCCCCGCGGAACCCTGTCCCTCTCTCTCTCTCCCCGGGACCCGGTCCATATCTCTCCTCCCCGGGACCCGGTCCCTCTCTCTCTCTCTCTCTCTCTCCCCGGGACCCGGTCCCTCTCTCTCTCTCTCCCGGGACCCGGTCCCTCTCTCTCTCTCTCCCCGGGACCCGGTCCCTCTCTCTCTCTCTCCCCAGGACCCGGCCCCTCTCTCTCCCCGGGACCCGGTCCCTCTCTCTCTCCCCGGGACCCGGCCCCTCTCTCTCCCCGGGACCCGGTCCCTCTCTCTCTCCCCGGGACTCGGCCCCTCTCTCTCCCCGGGACCCGGTCCCTCTCTCTCTCTCCCCGGGACTCGGCCCCTCTCTCTCTCTCCCCGGGACCCGGTCCCTCTCTCTCTCTCCCCGGGACCCGGCCCCTCTCTCTCTCTCCCCCGGGACCCGGCCCCTCTCTCTCCCCGGGACCCGGTCCCTCTCTCTCTCTCCCCGGGACCCGGCCCCTCTCTCTCTCCCCCGGGACCCGGCCCCTCTCTCTCCCCGGGACCCGGTCCCTCTCTCTCTCCCCGGGACCCGGTCCCTCTCTCTCTCTCCCCGGGACCCGGCCCCTCTCTCTCTCTCCCCCGGGACCCGGCCCCTCTCTCTCCCGGGACCCGGTCCCTCTCTCTCTCTCCCCGGGACCCGGTCCCTCTCTCTCCAGCCCGGGTTCCGGGGGCTGCAGGAGGCCCGCTCCCTGTCCTACGCCCGGCTACCTTCTTGGGTTTGCCCAGTTCCTGGGCCAACACCATCGTCAGCTCCTCTGCCAGCACGTCCGGGATGGTGGAGCGGCTCAGGTTTGTGTTCAGCACGAAAGTCGGCATTTCTCCTCCGATCAGCCACTGCACCACACGCTTCAATTCAAAGACCAACTCCCCGCACTCTAACCTCCGACCGCGAGTGGCCGCTGTAACCGCTCCCCGCGCCCTGACCCTCCCTCCTCCGACCGCGAGTGGCCGCTGTAACCGCTCCCCGCGCCCTGACCCTCCCTCCTCCGACCGCGAGTGGCCGCGATACCCGCGCCCTGACCCTCATTCCTCCGACCGCGAGTGGCCGCTGTAACCGCTCACCGCGCCCTGACCCTCCCTCCTCCGACCGCGAGTGGCCGCTGTAACCGCTCCCCGCGCCCTGACCCTCACTCCTCCGACCGCGAGTGGCCGCTGTAACCGCTCCCAGCGCCCTGACCCTCACTCCTCCGACCGCGAGTGGCCTCTATACCCGCTCCCCGCGCCCTGACCCTCATTCCTCCGGCCGCGAGTGGCCGCTATACCCGCTCCCCGCGCCCTGACCCTCATTCCTCCGACCGCGAGTGGCCGCTGTAACCGCTCCCCGCGCCCTGACCCTCACTCCTCCGACCGCGAGTGGCCGCTATACCCGCTCCCCGCGCCCTGACCCTCATTCCTCCTACCGCGAGTGGCCGCTGTAACTGCTCACCGCGCCCTGACCCTCACTCCTCCGACCGCGAGTGGCCGCTGTAACCGCTCCCCGCGCCCTGACCCTCACTCCTCCGACCGCGAGTGGCTGCTGTAACCGCACCCCGCGCCCTGACTCTCACTCCACCGGCCACTAGAGGTCACTGTAATTGCTCCCCGTGCCCTGAACCTCACTCTACTGCCACTAGGGGTCACTTTAACCGCTCCCCACGCCCTGACCCTCACTCCTGCGGCCACTAGGGGTCACTGTAACCGGTCCCCCTGCCCTGACTTCACCCCTGCGGCCACTAGAGGTCTCCGTAAATGTTCCCGGGGCCTGATCCTCACTCCTGCGGCCACGAGAGGTCACTGTAACCGCGCTCCGTGCCCTGACACTCACGCCTGTGGCCACTAGAGGCCACTGTAACCGCGCTCCGTGCCTTGACAAACAACCCTGTGGCCACTAGGGGTCACTGTAACCGCTCCCCGCGCCCTGACCCTCACCCCTGTGGCCACTAGAGGTCACTATAACCGCGCTCCGTGCCCTGACCCTCACCCCTGTGGCCACTAGAGGTCACTATAACCGCGCTCCGTGCCCTGACCCTCACCCCTGCGGCCACTAGAGGTCACTGTAACCGCGCTCCGTGCCCTGACCCTCACCCCTGCAGCCACTAGAAGTCACTGTAACCACGCTCTGTGCCCTGACCCTCACCCCTGTGGCCACTAGGGGTCACTGTAACCGCGCTCCGTTTCCTGACCCTCACCCCTGCGGCCACTATAGGTCACTGTAACCACGCTCCGTGCCCTGACCCCCACCCCTTAGGCCACTAGAGGTCACTGTAACCGCGCTCCGTGCCCTGACCCTCACCCCTGCGGCCAATGGGGTCACTGTAACCGCGCTCCGTGCCCTGACCCTCACCCCTGCGGCCACTAGAGGTCACTGTAACCGCGCTCCGTGCCCTGACCCTCACCCCTGCGGCCAATGGGGTCACTGTAACCGCGCTCCGTGCCCTGACCCTCACCCCTGCGGCCACTAGAATTCACTGTAACCGCGCTCCGTGCCCTGACCCTCACCCCTGCGGCCACTAGAATTCACTGTAACCGCGCTCCGTGCCCTGACCCTCACCCCTGCGGCCAATGGGGTCACTGTAACCACGCTCCATGCCCTGACCCTCACCCCTGTGGCCACTAGAATTCACTGTAACCGCGCTCCGTGCCCTGACCCTCACCCCTGCGGCCAATGGGGTCACTGTAACCGCGCTCCGTGCCCTGACCCTCACCCCTGCGGCCACTAGAATTCACTGTAACCGCGCTCCGTGCCCTGACCCTCACCCCTGCGGCCACTAGAATTCACTGTAACCGCGCTCCGTGCCCTGACCCTCACCCCTGCGGCCACTAGAATTCACTGTAACCGCGCTCCGTGCCCTGACCCTCACCCCTGCGGCCAATGGGGTCACTGTAACCGCGCTCCGTGCCCTGACCCCCACCCCTTAGGCCACTAGGGGTCACTAACTGCGCTCCGTGTAATGACCCTCATCCCTGTGGGCACTAGCGGTCACTAGCTATGGCTCAACGAACATTTTACAGTTTCATGAAAAATTGAAAATGAAAGTAAATGAAAATCGCTTATTATCACAAAGTAGGCTTCAAATGAAGTTGCTGTGAAAAGCCCCTAGTCACCACTTTCCAGCACCTGTTCAGGGAGGCTGGTATGGCATTGAACCCATGCTGCCGGCCTGCCTTGGTCTGCTTTCAAAGCCAACGATTTAGCCCTGTGCTAAATAACCTTCATTCACCCGAGGAAGGAGCAGTGCTCCGAAAGCTCGTGTTTGAAACAAACCTATTGGACTTTAACCTGGTGTTGTAAGACTTCTTACTGTGCTAAATAACCTCTCTGCTCTTCTATGCTTCGGTAATAAAGCTAAGTATCCCATATGCCTGTCCTGCTGTCTTCAGGGATTTATGAACGTGCACCCCAGATCCCACTTGTCCTCTATACTTCCTCACGTCCTACTGTTCATTGTGCATTTCCTTGCCTTGTTAGTCTTCCCAAAATCTGTTCTTATTTGCTCTGTCCAAAAGATCCAAACACTGGATCACTCCTTACCAATTAAACACTGCAGATAGAGGGCTTGGTGGCTCGAGGTTTAAAGATGTTGATTGATGATTTTTTTTCATCTTTCCTACTGTTAGTTAGTTGACTAGTTAGCAGGTACAAAGGGAGCAAACCAGCAGAGGCCTTAGTGGAGTATAGAAATTGCAGGGGGGGACTTGAGACAATTAGAAGCGCAAAGAGGGAGCATGAAAAAGCACTGGTGGGTGAGATTAGGGAGAATCCCAAGATATTCTATAAGTATCTTAAGTGGAAGAGGATAACCTGGGAAAAAGTACGGCCCAAGGGAGACAATCTGAGCATAGAGCTTGAGGATGTTGTAGGATGTTAAATTAGTTCTTCACATCTGTTTTCATTCAGGAGGAGGATGTAGGTATAGAATTCGGGGAGAGGGTCTGTGAGATTCTGGAACAGTTTGAAATAATGAGTGAGGAGGGGTAGTACAGTGGCGCAGTGGGTTAGCCTTGCTGCCTCACGGCGCTGAGGTCCCAGGTTTGATCCCGGATCTGGGTCACTGTCCATGTGGAGTTTGCACATTCTCCCCGTGTTTGCGTGCGGTTATCGCCCCCACAACACAAAGATGTGCAGGGTAGGTGGATTGGCCACGCTAAATTGCCCCTTAATTGAAAAAAATTAATTGGATACTCTAAAATTAAAAATAAATTAAAAATAGTGCGTGAGGAGTTATTAGAGGTTTTGGTGGGCTTAAAAGTAGACAAATCCCCAGCTCCAAATGAGTTATGTCCCAGGCTGTTGTGGGAGGAAATTACAGAGGCTCTGGAATTTTAATTCCTCTCTGGCTACAGGGGAGGTGCCAGAGGATTGGAGGACAGCAAATGTGGTTCCAATTTTCAAGAAGGGTAGTAGAGATAAATCAGGGAATTACCGACCAGCGACTCTCACATCATTGTTAGATAAACTATTGGAGAAATTTCTTAAAGGGAGAATCAATCTCCACTTGGAGAGGCAAGGTTTGATCAGGAATCGTCAGTATGGCTTTGTCAGAGGGGGGTCATGCCCAACAAATTTGATTGAATTTTTCAAGGTGGTTATCACGTGTGTACATGAGAGTAGTGTAGTTGATGTAGTTTTTATAGATTTTAGCATAGCCTTTGACAAGGTCCCACATGGGAGATTGATAAAGATAGTAAAAGCACATGGGACCTAGGGTAACTGGCAAGTTGGATCCAAAATTGGCCTAGTGGTAGAGGACAGCTGGTGGTGGTAGAAGGCTGTTTGTGTGACGAGGCTGGTGTCCAGTGGTGGTACCACAGCGATCGGTGCTACGTCCCTTACTGTTTGTGATATATGTAAGCAATATAGATGAGAATGTGGGGGGGAGGAGTGATAAGTACGTTTGCGGTTGACAGAAAGATTGGTAGGGCGGTTAATGGTGAGGAAGAAAGTCTTAGCTTCCAGGAAGATATAGACAGGCTGTTCAGATGGGCAGATCAGTGACAGATGGAATTTAACTCTGAAAAGTGGGAGGTGATGCACTTTGGAAGGAGTAACAAGACAAGGGGGTACTCAATGAATGGCAGGGCACTGGGAAGCTCAGAGGATGAGGACTGTCAAGAGGATACAGCAGGATTTAGATCGTTTGGAGACTTGGGTGGAGAGATGGCAGATGGAGTTTAATCTGGACAAATGTGAGGTAATGCATTTTGGAAGGTCTAATGCAGGTAGGGAATATACGGTGAATGGTAGAACCCTCAAGAGTATTGAAAGTCAGACAGATCTAGGTGTACAAGTCCACAGGTCACTAAAAGAGACAACAAGAGGAGAAGGTAGTCAAGAAGGTGTACGGCATGCTACCTTCATTGGCCGGGGCATTGAGTATAAAAATTGGCAAGTCATGTTGCAGCTGCAAAGAATCTTAGTTAGGCCACACTTGGAGTATAGTGTTCAATTCTGGTTGCCGCACTACCAGAAGGATGTGGAAGCTTTAGAGAGGGTGCAGAAGAGATTTACCAGGATGTTGCCTGGTATGGAGGGCATTAGCTATGAGGAGAGGTTGAATAAATTTGGTTTGTTCTCACTGGAAGAAAGGAGGTTGAAGGGCGACCTGATAGAGGTCTACAAAATTATGAGGGGCACAGACAGAATGGATAGTTAGATACTTTTTCCCAGGTTAGAGGGGTCAATACTAGGGGGCATAGGTTTAAGCTGTGAGGGGCAAGGTTTAGAGGAGATGTACGAGGCAAGTTAGAGGGTAGTGGCTGCCTGGAACTCGCTGCCGGAGGAGCAATAGTGACGTTTAAGGAGCATCTTGACAAGTAGGATGGGAATAGAGGGATACGGACCCCGGAAGTGTAGAAGATTTTAGTTTAGACGGGTAGCATGGTCGGCGCAGACTTGGAGGGCCGAAAGGCCTGTTCCTGTGCTGTACTTTTCTTTGTTCTTTATTCTAGGAACAGAGGGATCTTGGAGTGCTTGTCCACAAGCAGCAGGACAGATAATAGGATAGGTAAGAAGCATACAGGATACTTCCTTTTATCAGTCGTGTCATAGATTATAAAAGCAGGGAGGGTATGTTGGAGCTGTACAAAACTTTGATAAGGCCACAATTGGAGTACTGTGTGCTGTTCTGGATACCTCACTACAGGAAGGATGTGATGCACTGGAGAGGGTGCAGAGGAGATTTAGCAGGATGTTACCTGGGATGAAGCATTTGAGCTATGAAAAGAAGCTGGATAGGCTCGCGTTATTTTCTGTAAAATTCTGTAAACTTTTCTGTAAAAAGCAGAGAAGACTGAGGGAGAACCTATTTGAGGTGTATAAGATTATGGGGGCCATGGACACAGGGGTTAGGAAGCAGCTGTTTCCTTTAGTTGAAGGGTCAATAACAAGGGGGCATAATTTTAAGGTGAGGGGCAGGAGGTTTAGACGGATTTGAAGGAAATCTTTTTCGCCCAGCAGATGGTAGAGACGGGAAGCTTCACAACCTTTAAAAAGTATGTGAATGATCGCTTGAGATGTCACAACAGTCAATGCTATGGGCCAAGTGCTGGAAAGCGGGATTAGTGTAGATTTAGTATAGTTTTGTTAGTGCAGACTCGATGGGCCAATGGACCTGTTCTGTACTGTATGACTATATGCAGACTATGACTGCAGGGCAGCTCAGTTCCATGGAGTGCATATCTTGTAACATCTATGAACTTTAAAAATTCTTTCAAGGCCAGCATTTGTTGCTCATTCATTATTGCCCTGCAAGATCATTTCAGAGGGAAAGTAATGGTCCAACCATATTACTATATTGGATTGGATTTGGATTGGATTTGATTTATTGTCACATGTCCCGAGTTACAGTATAAAGTATTGTTCTGCGTACTGTCCAGGCAGATCATTCCATACATGAAAAAACATCGGACACATGATACATATACAATGTAAATACATAGGCGTAGGGTGAAACATACTACTCAGTAGAGAAGATGTATGGAGAGATCAGTTCAGTCCAAAGAGGGCCATTCAGGAGTCTGGTAACAGCGGGGAAGAAGCTGTTTTTGAATCTGTTGGTGCGTGCTCTCAGACTTTTGTATCTTCTGCCCAACAGACGAGGTTGGAAGAGAGAATAACCCGGGTGGGAAGGGCCTTTGATTATGCTGCCTGCTTTCCCAAGGCAGCGAGAGGCGTAGCCAGAGTCAATGGATGGGAGGCAGGTTTGTGTGATGGACGGGGCTGTGTTCACGACTCTCTGTAGTTTCTTGGGCCTTGGGCTGAGCAGTTGCCATACCAGGCTGTGATGCAGCCAGATAGGATGCTTTCTATGGTGCATCTGTAAAAATTGGTAAGTCAATGTGGACATGCCAAATTTCCTTAGCTTTCTGAGGAAGTATAGGCGTGTTGTGCTTTCTTGGTCATAGTGTCGACATGGGTGGACCAGATTGTTGGTGATGTGCACACCTAGGAATTTGAAGCTGTCAACCATCTCCACCTTTGCCCCGTTGGTGCAGACAGGGATGTGTATGATACTTCGCTTCCTGAAGTCAATGACCAGCTCCTTAGTTTTGCTGACATTGAGGGATAAGTTGTTGCCATTACACCACGCCACTAGGTTCTCTATCTCCCTCCTGTACTTTGACCCATAGTTGTTCGAGATCCGACCCACTATGATCATGTCATCAGCAAACGTGTAGATGGAGTTGGAACCAAATTTTATCACAGTCATGTGTGTATAGGGAGTATAGTAGGGGGCTAAGTACACAGCCTGGCGGGGTCCCAGTATTGAGGACTATGGTGCAAAAGGTGTTGTTTATCCTTACTGCTTGTGGTCTAAGGGTCAGGCAGGCGAGGATCCAGTTGCAGAGGGAGATTCCAAGTCCTAGATTTTGGATTTTTGATCTGAGTTTGGCTGAGATTATGGTGTTGAAGGCGGAGCTGTAGTCAATAGGTCTGGAACCAAATGTAGATCAGCTAAGGATGGCAGATTGCATTCTCCAAAGGACATGTTAGTTTGCTGATCAGTATTACTGAGACTAGCTTAATGTTCCAGATTTATTATTGAATTTAAATTCCACCAGGGTTTGAACGCATATCTTCAGAGCATTAGCCTGCGAATTACGAATGCAATGACATTACTCTGCCTCTTCTTCTGTGGCGATCACTCACTAACGAGTATGATTGTCCACCTAAGAAACTTTGTGTTACTGGTCATGGATTCCGTGAGTTCTTTTTTTTTAATAAACGTTTTATTGAGGTATTTCTTTGGCATTATAACAAAATCAACAATATACATAACACGGAAAATATAAACATAGTGCAAATTCCACCTCCCTCTTCCACAGGTCTTGCCATTACTTACCCCCCTAACCCACGCTAACTAACCCCCTCCTCCCCCCCCCCCCCCTCCTCCCCCCCCCCACCCTTCTGCTGACGATTAGTTCCCTGCGAGGAAGTCGATGAATGTTTGCCACCTCCGGGCGAACCCCAACAGAGACCCTCTCATGGCGAACTTAATTTTCTCCAGGCAGAGGAAGCCAGCCATGCCTGAAAGCCAGGTCTCCGATTTCAGGGGCTTTGAGTCCCTCCATGCCAACAATATCAACCTCCGGGCTACCAGGGAAGCAAAGGCCAGAATGTGGCTGGGGGAGAAGGGAGGCGAGCGGGTGGTGAAGATCAAGGAGAAATGGGAAGCGGAGTTGGGAATGAAGATCAATCGGGGAGTGTGGAGTGAGGCACTGCGAAGGGTAAACGGGACCTCCTCTTGTGCAAGGATGAGGAGAAATATGTTTTCTCAGAGGGTCGTGAGTCTCTGGAACTCTCTTCCTCAAAAGGCGGTGGTAGCAGAATCTTTGAATATTTTTAAGGCAGAGCTAGATAGATTCCTGATTAACAAGGAAGTGAAAGGTTATCAGGAATTTGGATCAGGCAGGGATGTGGGGTTGAGGTTACAATCAGATCAGCTATGATCTTATTGAATGGACGAACAGGCTTGAAGAGACGAGCGGCCTCTTCCTGCTCATAATTTGTATGTTTGTCTGTATATTCGTAAAGATAAAGGGGGACCTGTAGATGGGATGTACTTGGATTTCCAAAAGACATTTGACAAAGTGCCACATTAAATGTAATTGCACAAGACAAGAGCTCATGGTGTAGGGGGTTAAACAGAGCAGGCCCGAATTAGTCATTTTAGGGTTGGCAAGATATAACCGGTGGAGTGCCACAGGGACAAATGACAGAAGGAGTTGAAGATGTGAGGGTGTACGTTGACGACATCATCATTTGGTCCACCACCAAGGAAGAACACATCAAACGCTTAAGAAAAGGTTTTGAGAGAATGAACAAGTTCGGATTAAAATTGAAACAGGCAAAGTGCACATTTGCACAATCATCATTGAAATTCCTAGGAGATACCATTTCTTATCAAGGTGTCAAGCCTGATGAGACAAAGGTAGCAGCAATTCAAAATATGAAAACGGCAGAAGATAAGAAAGCTGTTCTGAAGTTTCTGGGTTATGTCAATTTTTTGGGCAAGTTTATATCAAGCCTGTCATCACGAACGTTTGCATTAAGAAATCTGATCAGAAAATCAATCACTTTTGAATGGACACAAAGTCATCAAAACTAATGGACAGATCTGAAACAACAACTTATGACCACACTGATACTCGCTTTCTTCGACCCGAAAATAGCAACTAAAATATCCACTGATGGAAGTCAGGATGGAATAGACGCAGTTCTCTTACAGCAAGATAAACACTCTGATTGGATTCCTGTAGCATCTGCTTCAAGGGCTATGACTGCAACAGAGTGCAGATATGCACAGATAGAAAAGGAATGTCTCGGATTACTCACGGGAATACTGAAATTCCATGATTATGTTTACAGACTTCCGACCTTCACTGTGGAGACGGATCGCGGGCCGTTCGTCCACATCATTGGGAAAAATTTAAACGACATGACACCTAGATTCCAGTGTATAATGATGAAATTACGAAGGTATGATTTCAACTTGATATATACCCCTGGAAAGAGCTTATCATTGCAGATACTCTATCATGTTCCATTGCCACAGAGAGAACACCAATGGAATTCATCAGAGACATAGAAGCTCAGGCTCAACTATACACGGAGAACCTTCCGGTATCTAATGAAAAACTGAAGTTAATACAGCAAGAAACAAAGAAAGATGCAACTCTGCTGAGGGTAATGAACCATCTACAACATGGGTGACCGAAAGGCATTGTCCTCAATTCCGCAACATTCAAACAGATTTAACAGTAGTTAATGGTCTATTGTTAAGACAAGGTCAAATTGTTATCCTGCAAAGTCTTCATTCAGAAATCCTACAGAAAATTCCCAAGGGACACCTCAGTATCGAAAAATGTAAAAGGATAGCAAGACAAGCAATATACTGGTCTGGGATCAACAAGGTATCAACTGACATGGTAATAACATGCAAAACCTGCCAAAGAAACCAACCTGCACAATGCAAGGAAACACTTCAACAACATGAACTCATCACATCACCATGGACAAAAGTAGGGATCAACCTCTTCCATGTAATTGGTCGTGACTACGTTCTCATCATGGATTACTATTCAAACTACCCAGAGGTTATGAAACTTCCAGATCTAACATCGTCTTGAATCATCAAGGCATGTAAAAAAACATTCTCACAACATGGAATTCCGGCTAATGGTCCATGTTTTGCTAGTTGGGAATGGTCAGAATTTTCAAACAACTACAATTTTCGACATGTGACATCCAGCCCACAGTACCTACACTCCAATGGAAAGGTAGAAAAAGGTGTTCACATCATTAAACAACTTAGAAGTAAAGCGAATGATTCACAATATGACATACATTTAGCTTTATTATCATACAGAGCAGCTCCATTAGATTCAGGACTTTCACTAGCACAAATGCTATCCAACAGAGATATTAGAACCACATTACCAGCGATCAGATTTCAAAATCCAGATCATCTACCAGTTCTCGAGAAAAATCACTGAACAACGTTCAAAACAAAGATTATACTATGATTAACAGACAACTCAATTAGACCCACTGACAACAGACGACATTGTCAGAATCAAGAATTCAGAAGGAGGATAGTCTGCTCCAGCTACTATCATTAGGCAAGCCAGCACCATGATCCTACATCATCAAATCTGCCGATGGAGAAATTTTTCAACGCAACAGACGAGCTGGGGAGCCACCGCGGGCGGTGATCGTGAGACTCCATAAATTTGTGGAGAAAGAGAAAATTCTACGGTGGGCCAGGGAGAAGCGTAGCTGTGACTGGGAGGGAAATAACATCTGGATTTAACGTCCGGATTTATCAGGACATCGGAGCTGAGTTGGCAAAACAGCGGGCGGGTTTCAATAAGGCCAAGGCGGTGCTGTACCAGCGGCAGATCAGGTTTGGGTTGCTCCATCCGGCGAAATTATGGGTGACGTTCGGAGGCCGGGAGTATTATTACGAGACCCCAGAAGTGGCCGAAGACTTCATTTAAGGAGCATAAACTGGGGGAGAACTGAGTGGACAATGCTTGGGAACCGGGGTGCTGGCACTATGTAATGGTCGGGAGCAGGTTTGAAGTGGGTGTAGGGATTGGGGGATTGTCGCCTTTTTTGTGGGTGGGGGGGGGAGGGGGGGGTTCTGTTCAACGTTGAGATTGGAAGGAGTTGTAGGGATGAAAAGTTTATGTGGGGATGGATGTTCCCACCCCCCCTCCTGTTTTCTGGGACTGTTTGTGTTTAACATCTGTTTGTTTGCTTTTGGAGAAGGCTACCTGGAGTTGAGGAGATGTCCTTGTTTGGGTGGGGAGGGTAAGGCCAGCAGGAGGCCTTCTTCTTTGAGCTGAGGAGTGGGGGGGTGGGGAGAGTGAGGGGGAGGTCATTAGGAGGTGCCTTTGGGCAGGGGCAGCCGCGCTAGCAGGTTATGCTGGTGAATGGAAGTGAGGTGGTGGGGGAGAAGGCCAAGAGGGGTGGCCGGGGGGAGGGGGGAAAGGGGAAGTTGGGGGGTGGAGAAGGGGAAAAGCGGGGGGTGGGGGGGGTGGTTTCTGTGACGTGGCAGGGGTGAGAGATGACATGGTCAAGGGCGAAGAAAGGGGCCATCTGGGACGGGCTAGGTACAGAGTGGAATTAAAGGGGCAGGAGTTAAGTGGGGAAGATGACGGACGGTAGAGGGGATTGGAGGCGCAAGCCTCTGGTAAGGTTGGTAACGTGGAACGTCCGGGGACTGAATGGGCCGGTTAAAAGGTCGCGGGTGTTAGCGCACCTCAGGAGCTTGAAAGCGGGGGTGGCCTTTTTGCAGGAGACACACCTCCGTGTGAAGGACCAGGTTAGGTTAAGGAAGGGGTGGGTCGGGCAGGTTTTTCACTCGGGGTTTGATTTGAAATCGAAGGGTGTGGTGATTTTAATGAGCAAAAAAATGGGATTCGTGAGTGCGAAGGAGGTGAGGGATCCAGGTGGGAGATATGTGATTGTGAGTGGGGTATTGGAAGGCACCGTTAGTGTTGGTAAATGTGTATGCCCCAAATTGGGATGATGTGGGTTTTATGAGGGAGTTGCTGGCAGCGATCCCGGATTTGGCCACGTAGCAGTTGATCTTGAGAGGAGATTTTAACTGTGTCCTGGAGCCGAGGGTGGATAGATCGAGCCCCAGGTCGATGGGTAGGGTACGAATGGCAAGGGAGCTGGGTGGGTTTATGGAGAGGATGGGTATGGTGGATCTATGCCGCTTTCAGAACCCAGGGGGAAGGGAGTATTCCTCCTTTTCACGCGTCTATTAGGTGTATTCGAGGATTGATTACTTTGCAGTGAGTCGGGAGATTTTGGTTAGGGTGGAGGGGGCAGAGTATGCGGGGATAGTTATCTCGGACCATGCACCCCACTGGCTGGATATTCGGTTCAGAACGGGACGAGAGCAGAGGCCGGGGTGGAGGTTTGACTCGGGGTTGTTGGCGGATGGAGGTTATTGTGATAAGGAGCGGTTGGCGATTAGGGATTGTGGAGTTCAATCAGAATGGGGAGGTGTCGGTGGGCATTTTTTGAGAAGCACTGAAGGCTGTGGTCCGGGGAGAAATGATCTCATTTACGGTTTGTGCGAATAAGGAAAGGAGGGCGAAATATGACCGTCTAATGAGCGAGATAGTGGAGGTGGATGGGAATATTCGAGGGTGCCCACCGTGGAGGGATTGGCGAGGAGGAAAAAGTTGCAGGGGCAATTTGATAGACTGACAATGAGGAGGGCGGTAGGGCAACTGCGTAGGGCAAGAGGGGTGCAGTACAAGTATGGGGAGAAGGTGAGCTGCATGCTGGCGCACCAGCTGCGGAGGCAGGCTGCGTCCAGGGAAATATTGAAGATCCGGACTGGGGCTGGGGATGTGGTGTCAGAGCCAGGGAAGATAGATGAGGCATTTAGAGAGTATTACCAGAGATGTGATAAGGCAGACCCAGGAGGAGAGGAGCCGGACATGGGGTAGTTTCTGGATGAGCTGGAATTTCCCCAGGTGGGGGAAGCAAAGAGGCAGGCATTGGAGGAGCTCCTGGGGCTGAGGGAGGTGCTGGATAGTATCAGGGGTATGAAGTCGGGGAAGGCCCCTGGGCCGTGAGAATTTTATGAGGAATTTGCAGCGGACCGGGCACCACGGCTGTTAGGGGCGTTTAATAAAGCACTGGAGAAGGGGGAGTTGCCAGCGATGATGAAGCAGGCAGTAATCACGCTAATCCCCAAAAAAGGGAAGGATCCAGTGGAATGTGGGTCGTATAGACACATATCACTTGATGCACTGTCAATTACCACAAAGACGAGAGGAGTGGAATAATCGAGGCTTTATTGAGCAAAGATGTTGTGCCTCCTGTAGCTGCTATCAGAATGGCTGCAGCACCGGCGAGCACACACATTTATACGCCACCTACTGGGCGGAGCCAGCAGGCAGGAATTTACCCATGTACCTCTATTATATGTGTCTTACTGTAATACATATAATGCAGCTAGTGGTGACTACCACATCACTATTGAACACGGATGTGAAAGTATTGGCTAAGTTGTTGGTGGGGAGGATTGTGTCCCGGGGGTGGTTGCAGAAGATCAAACAGGCTTCGTGAAGGGCAGGCAGCTTGTGAGTAATAT
The DNA here is from genome assembly GCF_902713615.1 of Scyliorhinus canicula. Lineage (NCBI taxonomy): Eukaryota > Metazoa > Chordata > Chondrichthyes > Carcharhiniformes > Scyliorhinidae > Scyliorhinus > Scyliorhinus canicula. The sequence goes on along the minus strand of NC_052146.1, from coordinate 76,842,308 downwards.
AAGACGGCTGTTGAATGTGGTGATCAATCCGTCGAGAGCTCTGGTACCGGAGGTGGTGGTGTCCATGGACGAGTGACCGGGTCGAGTGGCGGTACTTGTTCGAAGTTTTGGGAAGGTTTGGGTTTGGACCGAGATTTGTGGCATGGGTGCAGTTGCTGTATGTGGTGCCAAGTGTAGCCACCTGGGGTGGCCATGTCCCGATTACAAAATGGACACTTTGCAAAGAATGCAGGGAAAATTGACAATGCTGAGAAAGCACGCAGGTGCAAGGCTTGTCTGTTGGAGCTGTAGCTCCCAGACAAGACCGATATTGCAAACCCATTACCATACTAATGAGCCATCTCCGGGGACAAAAGAGTAATATTTAGGTAAATGATACTAAAGCAGACACTCCGGTGCCAGAGGAAACTAGAACAAAGCAGGCCAACGGCCACCTAGGGTCCGCCCAGCAATCAGGGCATCCACCCCTTTATTGGAGGAAATCGATACCGATGATCAGGATACGGTCCAATTAATTGGGACCAAGTTCAAGGCCCGACCAAAAGCGCACGAAGCCCCCTTTGGGTATAAGAAGAAGCCCCCAAGAGAGAATCGCTCTCTTGGCCTTGGCTCTCAGCGAGGAGAGACCTTCCTAGCAACTGCACCAGAACAAGTAAGTCCAAAGTCAACGCACGCTACGAGATAGACGCTCCTAGCTACTATCCGTACCAGCTCGACCCCAGCAGCCTCAGAAATGGACAACGGCCATTGTTCCTCTGACTGAGTGGACACCCGAAGCTAAGTATAGGCTTTAGTAGTAGTGATAGTTTAGTTGGCAGAGTTTTGTGCATGAGCATATTTGACTGTGTGTGAAAATAAATGAGCATTGATTTCGAACTTACTAACTGGTGTATTGAGTCTTTGATCAGTATTCGGTTTTGAACCTTGTGGCGGTATCAAAAGATACCTGGCGACTCTTGAGCAAACGTGATTAGAATTAAGGAAGGTGACTATATTAACCGCCATAAACAGAGCCAATTAAAGAGAGAAAACAACGAGCAACATTTACTGGCGACTCCGCCGGGACTCGATTTAGAAATGGCCTAACCACTCCGAGAGAACACAAATTTGAATTGAGAATCCAATTAGAAACAGAAAAATCACAAGCGTTAGAACAATACTGATCAAGCCTCTGAGATTCAGAAGTGTGTTAATGAATGTGTACTAACAGGGATATAAGTTAACCTGAGAGATTTTGTTGCGTAAAACTGTCGGGAGTTTTATCGGCCGGAAAATAGCGTAAGCCGTACCCATATTTACATCACCACTTTATCACCCCCTGTTCCAAATTCAGTAGAGAACCTAGATAGAGAAGATGGAAATGAAGGCAATGGAACGCCTTATGTACCCCCAGGAATTCGAGGTCGCAGCGACCAGTAGAGTAGGACAGTGTCCCCTATGGGAAGATGAGATCAGGAAATATCTCAAAGGGAAAGGATGGCCCCTTTGGAGAGAATTTTGCGCGAATGAAGAGACAGGTCCCGGGAGTATAGGACATACTTGGTGGGAGAACCTGACAGAGATCCACAACAAGAGCTTGGGAAAAGCTTGCCAGCCGATGGCAATTATGTCCTGCTTGGCACAATTGTGAGGCACAGAGGAGGTTGTTAGGACGCTCCGTAGAGAGATTGAGGACAGAGACAGAAATAGTGAGGTAGATGTGAGCGAAGTTGAGAAGAAGAATAAGGATTTAAGAGAGAAGTTATCAGCGAGGGACAGAGAGGTGGATGATGCCAAGAAGGCACACCAGTCTTGTCTCGCGCATTTGAGTAGTTTCCAAACCCAATACGATAAGGCCTACCAGTACACGCAACGTGCAGTCTTGGTAAGACAACAGACCGAGCAACAAGTTGAGAAATTGCAGAAACAGTGCAATGATTTGAAAGCACCCCTACGAGCACTCCATACTTCCACAACGGAACAAAGGCAGAGCTCCGTAGACCACGCAAAGTGCCAGAAGCAAATTGCAGAATTGCAATTACTGCTTTCCGTTCAGAATGGGTTTCAAAGTACATTTGGACCCCAGTTAGATCAGGAAAATGGCCCCGATTGGCAGGAAATGAATGAAACTGCTCATAGATACGTACATAGGACATATACGCAGGAAAAACCCTGGAAAAGGAGAGCACCCCAACCCCTCTCTGAACAGGCAGAACATGCCCCCTTGAACCCTGTAATCACACACCACAGGGCCGCAGCAGAAGGAGACACAGATTTCCTTTATACAACCCCGTTAACCGTAACCCAATTACGGGACGCGTGTGGAAAAATTACACCGTTCCTCCCCACATAAGCCCCCCCCACCAGTTTTTCGCTAGAGTTAAACAGCAGGCCACCATGTACGGCCTGGACGAGAGAGAGCAGGTAAAGCTCACAGTTTTAAGCCTCGACCCTTCAGTCGTGGCAGCCCTTCACGACCCACAGAATGTAGGAAGAGGCACCCTCAAAGAAATGCACAGAGCAAGCCTTGATGTGATCGGCTATAACAGAGGAGACCCGGTAGAAGGCCTAAACAAGTGTAGGCAAAAGAAAACAGAGCACCCCACAGCGTTTCCTGGACGCCTGTGGATTCACTTCACAGCCGTTTTCGGAGAGTTAGCCCGCGCCCATTTGTCCGCAGATAATATGGCCAAATGGACTCGAATCCTGGTCTCTCATGCGACAGAGGCAGGACAGAGAGCGTGCGCAAATTAAGACCCCTCAGACGAGGCCCACAATGAAAAATGGTTTTGAAAAGGTTATCCCGTGCTTGGGAGCAATCAGTCCAAGGCAAAACCGCATTTATAAAACCTAAGGACGAACATGCAGACATGAATCCAGTTAAAGCACACCAGAACCCCGCATGGGTAAATGAGGGCAGGAATAGCCCACCCCAGCCCAAATGCCAAGAGTATTACAACTGTGGACAGTTAGGACACTTTGCACGTGAGTGCAATGCACCACAAAAGCAGCAGAGAAACCAACAGACAGGCACCCTAAATAGGAATAGGGCAAAGCCGATCCATAGTGTTAGCGCCCGTTCAGAGAATGCAGACGTGAACGGCACCTACTGACGGTGTTCGGGCTCCCCAACCTGGGTCTGCAACACCCTTTGGGACAAGTTCGGTCGACCAGCAGTAGCAGGCAAAGTCCGGGGACGCCCCGTATAATTTCTTTGGGACACAGGAGGGTCCTGTTCCAACGAGACACGTGGCCCACAACAGTCACCATTACACTCAGTGGCTTTCCAGGTAATTTGCAACAGGGACACATCACAGCCCCTGTAGTGATGCAAATAGGTAACATTACAACTAAGCACCCCATAGTTTTGGTTGATCTGCCCCAGACAGCAGAACATATTCTCGGGATTGATTTTATGAGCTCCCACAACCTTTCTTTTGATCCGGTAAACAAGTGTGTTTGGAAAATGGCACAGGCAGCACGAGCCCCCGCCACGCTCACAGTTGGAGAGTATGAGAACAGGATTAGCTCAGTCGGAGACTTCTGGTTCAACCCTCGAGCCATTAGTCCAGACAAACAGGTTAGAGCAGTCCTGCAGGAACACAAAGCAGCATTTGCACAGCACAAGCACGACGGTGGCAAACTGGCTGGCTCTGTGCATATCACAGGTCCCGACCCCAGACCCCAGAAGCAGTATGGGTTTCCCCAGGAAGCAGAGGGAGAAATCTCAAAGGTAATAAAGAGTTTACTTGACCAAGGTGTACTCAGATCAGTAGCCTCCACAAACAACGCACCTATTTGGCCGGTCAGGAAACCCGATGGATCATGGCGACTGACCATTGATTACCGGGAACTGAACAAAGTAACCCCACAGCAGCCCCCACCGTAGCCACAAGTCCCGAGACCATGCTCAAACAGGGACTCCAGTCAAAAAATTTTTCGGTTTCAACATTAGCAATGGCTCTTGGTCCATTCCATTGGATAAAGCGTGCCAGTACAAATTCGCCTTCACATTCCAGGGAAAACAATATACGTGGACGTGCCTTCCACAAGGCTTCCACAACTCCCCCTCCATTTTCCACCGACAGCTGGCAAATGGATTAGCAAAATTTTCCCGCCCCGATTGTCTGGTCCATTATGTAGATGGCTTGCTACTACAGACAGACACAAAGGGAGAGCACATTTCACTTCTCGCCGAACTCCTAGGACTCCTAAAAGAAATTGGTTGTAAAGTGAACCCCAAGAAGGCCCAGATTTTGAAAGAAAAAGTGATTTATTTGGGTACAGTAATCACTCATGGTAAACGCGAGATCGAGCAAAAGAGAATTGACTCGGTCATCAAATTGCCTCTTCCCCACAATGTCTCTGCCCTCCGGTCATTTCTAGGGCTGGTTGGCTACTGCCGAAACCATATAGACGGTTTTGCCACTAAAGCAGCGCCCCTATCTGAACTTCTCAAGAAGCAGGCACCTTGGGAATGGCTTCCACAGCATACCGATGTCGTGGATACTTTAAAAAGAGCACTCAGCACAGCCCCCACACTACAGGTCCCAGATCCACTTTTCCCATTCGTTATCGAAGTAGCAAGCACCGATTGAACCCTTTCGGCCGTGCTCCTCCAGGAACGCCATGACCAATTACGCCCCATACGCCCCACGTGTTTTAGATCCGGTCGAGCAAGGATGTTTTGCCTGTGAAAGGCACCTGCTCGCAGTTTTTTGGGCAGTACAATACTTTGCATACATAACCGGACTCAACCCCATCACCATTCTCACTGAACACACCCCAACACAGCTATTGTTAGATGGCCGACTTAAAGATGGCACAGTCAGCCAAATCCGCGCAGCACGTTGGACCCTTCTTTTATAGGGACGGGACATTACAGTCAAAAGAACTTTACAGTCAAAAGAACCAAGACCCACACCTTCCTTGCCGATAATTTACAGTATGCAGGCACCCCTCATGAATGTGAGATCATCACCACTAAACACAACACAGGCCCATTTATACCGAAGACACCTCCCAGGAAAGCAGGTAGTACACCCCAGAGACCCCAGCCCACGGACACGTGCGCACCCCTGAAGATTTATGTAGATGGCTCCTCCACAGTTTTAAATGGAAAGAGAATCACCGGTTGCGGCATTTTTGTAGAGGTCGCGCAGGGACGCACCCTAGATAATATTTCACTAAAGTCGCCAGGACACTTAGGCTCACAGGCAGCAGAACTGGCAGCAATCACTTACATTGTAGACCACCCCGACTCGTTCCCGACCCCAGCAGACATCTATTCGGACAGCCTGTATGTCTGTAATAGTTTAACAGAATTCCTACCCCTGTGGGAAACGAGAGGATTTGTTTCCACAGACGGAAAACCCCTACCCTCAGCCCCATTACTCCAACGTATCTTAGAGACAGCTAAAGATAGAAAATATGGTATCATTAAGGTTCGCAGTCATCACCGTTCTTCCCCCCCGGTAAAGTTAAAGCAGACGCCCTAGCGAAGGTAGGTTCCAGGCATGGTTATTTTTGGAACCCTTCGAAAGCACCCCAGTACACGCAGTTCAAGTTTCACAGACCAACATTCAGGATCTAGTGAAAGCACAGAAAGAAGATGAGAAACTCAGGGAAGTTTTAACCATTCCCAGCTCCGTATGATAAGTTTAAAAACGCAATAACCACACATGACGGTGTGATTTTGAGGGACAGCATTTATGTAGTTCCCAGGCAGGACAGGAACCAGCTCATTTGTCAGTTCCATGACAATCATGGACACCAAGGCATTGAACCCACCTTAGCCTACCTCAGACCGCTCTGCTGGTGGCCTGATTTAAAAGCCGATGTAACCCACTACATTGAGAATCGCTTGATCTGTGCCCAGAACAATCCGGACAGATATGCAAAAGAGGCTCAACTTAGTCATACCCGCCGCGTTAATGGACCCTGGACGAATCTGCAGATAGATTACATAGGACCCCTACCCCCTTGCAGAAACGGATATAAGTATGTGTTGGTGGTCATCGACACCTTCACAAAATGGGTGGAAGCTTTTCCATCACGAACGAATACGACAAAAACAACAGCTAAAATCCTAACACACCACATCTTCACAAGATGGGGACTCCGCTGCAGTATTGAGTCCGATCAAGTCTCCCATTTCACAGGACTTTCGCGGAATGAAAAACGTCCTCACAATTTTCTGAATTAGACAAAAGTTTCACATTGCATACCACCCCCAGTCAAGTGGTATTGTAGAGAGGATGAACAGGACATTAAAAGCCACCCTCAGGAAAATGATGCAGCAGAATAACAGCACCTGGGATTCAGTTCTCCCATTTGCTTTAATGTTTTTATGGAACACGGTATCCACGTCCAAAGGGTACACCCCCCACATTCTCATGACCGGACGCCCCATGAAAGGGACAGAGTATTTAGTAGGACTGGATTTGGCCAGCCCCGCAGTCACATCCCTCGCACATGAAAACGCTGTACAGCAGCTAATTGAGAACATAAAGGCAGCCCAATTCGCAGCAGCTGTGAGACTTGGGACAAGGAGGAAACAGTGCAAGGCTTGTTTCGACAAAACACTGAGTTTGAGTGATGCTTTCCCTATACAACCCCAGTTCATTCCTTTCCCCTAAATTTTCCGGACCGTAATCCATTTCAGACAAAGTCAGCCCCTCGGTATACAAGATTACATATCCCAATGGCAAGTCTGCGTGATTTCACATAAACCAGCTCAAGGCTTATGGCTCGCAGAATAACCATACACACCACATCCTGCTCGCAGCAGCAGATGATCACGACCCGCCCACAGATGACGCATTCCTACCCTCCCCCAGCAGGCCCAGCCCGTCCTCAGACACAACTTCAACTCCACCCCAGAGGCACGACTCCACCTCTCCCTTCCCCCAACCAGCAGCGACAGTGATAGTGACAGCAATGACAACAGCCACAGCACACCACGTTATGATTATACCCCTGTACCAGGCTCCACTCCCAGCGAATCCAAGCATGATTCCAGTGACCCCTTCGAAATTAGAACATCAAGGCCCCTGACCCAGACCCATCGCCTGACAATTACGGATTAAACCCCAATATCTCCAAACTCGACACAAAATTCTGGCACCGAGACAATTCGTTCAGGCTCATCCGGAATGATGAGATGGACCCCAATTCGCCCCACGCAGCTTTAGCAAAATTACTCCAGTCAAGAATATGGCAGCCGGGAGAAGATGATGACATTGAGTCTGACTCCCACCAAACAAATCCTTTTGCGACTCTGTTCGCTATTGAGCAATGAGGTGACCAGATGATGGTAAAAAGGAACTGATGGAGAGCTACGGTGTCCATTCTGATGGAACCTGCACCATGTTTGTTACATGTTTGTTTGTTAGTGTTGATCTTAAGTGTTGTTTTTAAATTTGCACGTTTTTCACGGCCCTACGCCACCACTCCTTTAACGCCCCCTGGCAGTTAATGGAACAAGTTTGTCCACAGACAACCGTTGGAACAAGTTTGTCCACAGAAATCTATTTAGAGGTAAAATTTTGCCCACAGACAACAGCTCATAACTGCTCTTCTGCTACGAGAGAGAAGATGCATATCTGCAACCCCACGACGACAACATTCATACTCGTTCTTGCCAGTTGCTCAGGCAGTGGAGAAACGGCACTGGTTCCCACCCTGCCTGAAGACCCCCCTCTGGTCAGCTATGCTCGGGTAGAGCACAAACGGCACTGATCACCGTCCTACCCGGGGATTCCATCCATTTCTTACCCGCCGCGGCCCATACGCACCCCATTCGGAACTGTTGGTTCAAAACTCTTTGGTTTGTTTTACGGCGAACCTTAGGTTGCTCTCCATATGCTATTTACATCCTCAAACATTGGGATGGTAAATTGCACAGGCTGCGAGACCGCTCGCACTGTGTCAGTATTTTTCTCGGATGTCTTGTCCAGATATTAGGTTTTCTAAAAAATGAGTGAGTCACAGATGGTGACCAATTATAAAGGATAATTGGCAATAAAGGACAGACAGACAGACATACAAGATCTTAAGCAAGATAATAACAGATATTATGCTGGTGTTAACAGAATTCTGGAAACTCAGGAACCAAGAGGAAGAGAAAGAAGAAGACCGACAACAGGAAAGATGAAGACCACCTCCATTTTCTTCACCTGGATCTTAGCGGATCCCTTCAATTGCGCGCGGACGCTACCCCCCTGGCCCCAACCACACAAGCCGTCAATGATTCCCACCCCTGCAATACACAGAACCCTACAGTTAACAATACCCCGACCTGGTGTGATAAGTTTATCACCTGATATTCACTATAATATGTAGTAGAAGCCATCTTAGTACTGGCGATACTTTGCAGTGTCGTGCAGACACTTAGAATCAGAAAATGGCGAAGGAGAGCCCACCGCTCTCGCACCCCGGCATACACGTTTAGGTCCCCTATTTTCGGACTTCACCAAACCACCAAACCCCTTGACATGAATTAAAGTGCACACGTTTTTCTTTTTGTGTGTTTTGTTTATTCAATAAAGAAATGTAAACTCTGTGCTTGACTGCTAAGCCAGAGAAATTTGTGTGCTGCTATTTGTACAGTTAAGATGTTATAGAATATTTTTGGATAGTTTATTGAGGATAGTTAGAGGTTCCAGTTTTGAAAAATGTTTTTTGTAATGCATGCCAGAATGTCATAGCGCCCCGTAGAGTTTTATAATAATGTATGTATAATGATTTTAGGTAAAATTGTGTTTCATAGCATAGTGTAGTGTAGAGCCTAGTTTTGGCTGCCCCGCTTGGTCAGAGAACGAAGACGACACGGTAATGTGATCCTTCACGCTTCGCGTTGAGGATCACAAGGAGAGAGTGAAGCCACCTGGGATGGCCACATCCTGATTACAAATAGACACTTTGCAAAGAATTCAGGGAAAATGGACAATACTGAGAAAGCAAGCAGGTGCAAGGTTTATCTGTGGATTGGAGCTGTAGTTCCCAGACAAGACTGATACTGCAAACCCATTACCATACTAATGAGCCATCTCCGGGGACAAAAGAGTAACATTTAGGTAAATGATACTAAAGCAGACACTCCGGTGCCAGAGGAAACTAGAACAAAGCAGGCCAACGGCCACCTAGGACACGCCCAGCAATCAGGGCATCCACCCCTTTATTGGAGGAAATCGATACCGATGATCAGGATACGGTCCAATTAATTGGGACCAAGTTCAAGAACCGCCCAAAAGGTGTTGTTTATCCTTACTGCTTGTGGTCTAAGGGTCAGGCAGGCGAGGATCCAGTTGCAGAGGGAGATTCCAAGTCCTAGATTTTGGATTTTTGATCTGAGTTTGGCTGAGATTATGGTGTTGAAGGCGGAGCTGTAGTCAATAGGTCTGGAACCAAATGTAGATCAGCTAAGGATGGCAGATTGCATTCTCCAAAGGACATGTTAGTTTGCTGATCAGTATTACTGAGACTAGCTTAATGTTCCAGATTTATTATTGAATTTAAATTCCACCAGGGTTTGAACGCATATCTTCAGAGCATTAGCCTGCGAATTACGAATGCAATGACATTACTCTGCCTCTTCTTCTGTGGCGATCACTCACTAACGAGTATGATTGTCCACCTAAGAAACTTTGTGTTACTGGTCATGGATTCCGTGAGTTCTTTTTTTTTAATAAACGTTTTATTGAGGTATTTCTTTGGCATTATAACAAAATCAACAATATACATAACACGGAAAATATAAACATAGTGCAAATTCCACCTCCCTCTTCCACAGGTCTTGCCATTACTTACCCCCCTAACCTACGCTAACTAACCCCCTCCTCCCCCCCCCCCCCCCCCCCCCCCCCCCCCCACCCTTCTGCTGACGATTAGTTCCCTGCGAGGAAGTCGATGAATGTTTGCCACCTCCGGGCGAACCCCAACAGAGACCCTCTCATGGCGAACTTAATTTTCTCCAGGCAGAGGAAGCCAGCCATGCCTGAAAGCCAGGTCTCCGATTTCAGGGGCTTTGAGTCCCTCCATGCCAACAATATCAACCTCCGGGCTACCAGGGAAGCAAAGGCCAGAATGTGGCTGGGGGAGAAGGGAGGCGAGCGGGTGGTGAAGATCAAGGAGAAATGGGAAGCGGAGTTGGGAATGAAGATCAATCGGGGAGTGTGGAGTGAGGCACTGCGAAGGGTAAACGGGACCTCCTCTTGTGCAAGGATGAGGAGAAATATGTTTTCTCAGAGGGTCGTGAGTCTCTGGAACTCTCTTCCTCAAAAGGCGGTGGTAGCAGAATCTTTGAATATTTTTAAGGCAGAGCTAGATAGATTCCTGATTAACAAGGAAGTGAAAGGTTATCAGGAATTTGGATCAGGCAGGGATGTGGGGTTGAGGTTACAATCAGATCAGCTATGATCTTATTGAATGGACGAACAGGCTTGAAGAGACGAGCGGCCTCTTCCTGCTCATAATTTGTATGTTTGTCTGTATATTCGTAAAGATAAAGGGGGACCTGTAGATGGGATGTACTTGGATTTCCAAAAGACATTTGACAAAGTGCCACATTAAATGTAATTGCACAAGACAAGAGCTCATGGTGTAGGGGGTTAAACAGAGCAGGCCCGAATTAGTCATTTTAGGGTTGGCAAGATATAACCGGTGGAGTGCCACAGGGACAAATGACAGAAGGAGTTGAAGATGTGAGGGTGTACGTTGACGACATCATCATTTGGTCCACCACCAAGGAAGAACACATCAAACGCTTAAGAAAAGGTTTTGAGAGAATGAACAAGTTCGGATTAAAATTGAAACAGGCAAAGTGCACATTTGCACAATCATCATTGAAATTCCTAGGAGATACCATTTCTTATCAAGGTGTCAAGCCTGATGAGACAAAGGTAGCAGCAATTCAAAATATGAAAACGGCAGAAGATAAGAAAGCTGTTCTGAAGTTTCTGGGTTATGTCAATTTTTTGGGCAAGTTTATATCAAGCCTGTCATCACGAACGTTTGCATTAAGAAATCTGATCAGAAAATCAATCACTTTTGAATGGACACAAAGTCATCAAAACTAATGGACAGATCTGAAACAACAACTTATGACCACACTGATACTCGCTTTCTTCGACCCGAAAATAGCAACTAAAATATCCACTGATGGAAGTCAGGATGGAATAGACGCAGTTCTCTTACAGCAAGATAAACACTCTGATTGGATTCCTGTAGCATCTGCTTCAAGGGCTATGACTGCAACAGAGTGCAGATATGCACAGATAGAAAAGGAATGTCTCGGATTACTCACGGGAATACTGAAATTCCATGATTATGTTTACAGACTTCCGACCTTCACTGTGGAGACGGATCGCGGGCCGTTCGTCCACATCATTGGGAAAAATTTAAACGACATGACACCTAGATTCCAGTGTATAATGATGAAATTACGAAGGTATGATTTCAACTTGATATATACCCCTGGAAAGAGCTTATCATTGCAGATATTCTATCATGTTCCATTGCCACAGAGAGCACACCAATGGAATTCATCAGAGACATAGAAGCTCAGGCTCAACTATACACGGAGAACCTTCCGGTATCTAATGAAAAACTGAAGTTAATACAGCAAGAAACAAAGAAAGATGCAACTCTGCTGAGGGTAATGCACCATCTACAACATGGGTGACCGAAAGGCATTGTCCTCAATTCCGCAACATTCAAACAGATTTAACAGTAGTTAATGGTCTATTGTTAAGACAAGGTCAAATTGTTATCCTGCAAAGTCTTCATTCAGAAATCCTACAGAAAATTCCCAAGGGACACCTCAGTATCGAAAAATGTAAAAGGATAGCAAGACAAGCAATATACTGGTCTGGGATCAACAAGGTATCAACTGACATGGTAATAACATGCAAAACCTGCCAAAGAAACCAACCTGCACAATGCAAGGAAACACTTCAACAACATGAACTCATCACATCACCATGGACAAAAGTAGGGATCAACCTCTTCCATGTAATTGGTCGTGACTACGTTCTCATCATGGATTACTATTCAAACTACCCAGAGGTTATGAAACTTCCAGATCTAACATCGTCTTGAATCATCAAGGCATGTAAAAAAACATTCTCACAACATGGAATTCCGGCTAATGGTCCATGTTTTGCTAGTTGGGAATGGTCAGAATTTTCAAACAACTACAATTTTCGACATGTGACATCCAGCCCACAGTACCTACACTCCAATGGAAAGGTAGAAAAAGGTGTTCACATCATTAAACAACTTAGAAGTAAAGCGAATGATTCACAATATGACATACATTTAGCTTTATTATCATACAGAGCAGCTCCATTAGATTCAGGACTTTCACTAGCACAAATGCTATCCAACAGAGATATTAGAACCACATTACCAGCGATCAGATTTCAAAATCCAGATCATCTACCAGTTCTCGAGAAAAATCACTGAACAACGTTCAAAACAAAGATTATACTATGATTAACAGACAACTCAATTAGACCCACTGACAACAGACGACATTGTCAGAATCAAGAATTCAGAAGGAGGATAGTCTGCTCCAGCTACTATCATTAGGCAAGCCAGCACCATGATCCTACATCATCAAATCTGCCGATGGAGAAATTTTTCAACGCAACAGACGAGCTGGGGAGCCACCGCGGGCGGTGATCGTGAGACTCCATAAATTTGTGGAGAAAGAGAAAATTCTACGGTGGGCCAGGGAGAAGCGTAGCTGTGACTGGGAGGGAAATAACATCTGGATTTAACGTCCGGATTTATCAGGACATCGGAGCTGAGTTGGCAAAACAGCGGGCGGGTTTCAATAAGGCCAAGGCGGTGCTGTACCAGCGGCAGATCAGGTTTGGGTTGCTCCATCCGGCGAAATTATGGGTGACGTTCGGAGGCCGGGAGTATTATTACGAGACCCCAGAAGTGGCCGAAGACTTCATTTAAGGAGCATAAACTGGGGGAGAACTGAGTGGACAATGCTTGGGAACCGGGGTGCTGGCACTATGTAATGGTCGGGAGCAGGTTTGAAGTGGGTGTAGGGATTGGGGGATTGTCGCCTTTTTTGTGGGTGGGGGGGGGAGGGGGGGGTTCTGTTCAACGTTGAGATTGGAAGGAGTTGTAGGGATGAAAAGTTTATGTGGGGATGGATGTTCCCACCCCCCCTCCTGTTTTCTGGGACTGTTTGTGTTTAACATCTGTTTGTTTGCTTTTGGAGAAGGCTACCTGGAGTTGAGGAGATGTCCTTGTTTGGGTGGGGAGGGTAAGGCCAGCAGGAGGCCTTCTTCTTTGAGCTGAGGAGTGGGGGGGTGGGGAGAGTGAGGGGGAGGTCATTAGGAGGTGCCTTTGGGCAGGGGCAGCCGCGCTAGCAGGTTATGCTGGTGAATGGAAGTGAGGTGGTGGGGGAGAAGGCCAAGAGGGGTGGCCGGGGGGAGGGGGGAAAGGGGAAGTTGGGGGGTGGAGAAGGGGAAAAGCGGGGGGTGGGGGGGGTGGTTTCTGTGACGTGGCAGGGGTGAGAGATGACATGGTCAAGGGCAAAGAAAGGGGCCATCTGGGATGGGCTAGGTACAGAGTGGAATTAAAGGGGCAGGAGTTAAGTGGGGAAGATGACGGGACAGTAGAGGGGATTGGAGGCGCAAGCCTCTGGTGAGGTTGGTAACGTGGAATGTCTGGGGACTGAATGGGCCGGTTAAAAGGTTGCGGGTGTTTGTGCACCTCAGGGCCTTGAAAGTGGGGGTGGCCTTTTTGCAGGAGACACACCTCCGTGTGAAGGACCAGGTTAGGTTAAGGAAGGGGTGGGTCGGGCAGGTTTTTCACTCGGGGTTTGATTTGAAATCGAAGGGTGTGGTGATTTTAATGAGCAAAAAAATGGGATTCGTGAGTGCGAAGGAGGTGAGGGATCCAGGTGGGAGATATGTGATTGTGAGTGGGGTATTGGAAGGCACCGTTAGTGTTGGTAAATGTGTATGCCCCAAATTGGGATGATGTGGGTTTTATGAGGGAGTTGCTGGCAGCGATCCCGGATTTGGCCACGTAGCAGTTGATCTTGAGAGGAGATTTTAACTGTGTCCTGGAGCCGAGGGTGGATAGATCGAGCCCCAGGTCGATGGGTAGGGTACGAATGGCAAGGGAGCTGGGTGGGTTTATGGAGAGGATGGGTATGGTGGATCTATGCCGCTTTCAGAACCCAGGGGGAAGGGAGTATTCCTCCTTTTCACGCGTCTATTAGGTGTATTCGAGGATTGATTACTTTGCAGTGAGTCGGGAGATTTTGGTTAGGGTGGAGGGGGCAGAGTATGCGGGGATAGTTATCTCGGACCATGCACCCCACTGGCTGGATATTCGGTTCAGAACGGGACGAGAGCAGAGGCCGGGGTGGAGGTTTGACTCGGGGTTGTTGGCGGATGGAGGTTATTGTGATAAGGAGCGGTTGGCGATTAGGGATTGTGGAGTTCAATCAGAATGGGGAGGTGTCGGTGGGCATTTTTTGAGAAGCACTGAAGGCTGTGGTCCGGGGAGAAATGATCTCATTTACGGTTTGTGCGAATAAGGAAAGGAGGGCGAAATATGACCGTCTAATGAGCGAGATAGTGGAGGTGGATGGGAATATTCGAGGGTGCCCACCGTGGAGGGATTGGCGAGGAGGAAAAAGTTGCAGGGGCAATTTGATAGACTGACAATGAGGAGGGCGGTAGGGCAACTGCGTAGGGCAAGAGGGGTGCAGTACAAGTATGGGGAGAAGGTGAGCTGCATGCTGGCGCACCAGCTGCGGAGGCAGGCTGCGTCCAGGGAAATATTGAAGATCCGGACTGGGGCTGGGGATGTGGTGTCAGAGCCAGGGAAGATAGATGAGGCATTTAGAGAGTATTACCAGAGATGTGATAAGGCAGACCCAGGAGGAGAGGAGCCGGACATGGGGTAGTTTCTGGATGAGCTGGAATTTCCCCAGGTGGGGGAAGCAAAGAGGCAGGCATTGGAGGAGCTCCTGGGGCTGAGGGAGGTGCTGGATAGTATCAGGGGTATGAAGTCGGGGAAGGCCCCTGGGCCGTGAGAATTTTATGAGGAATTTGCAGCGGACCGGGCACCACGGCTGTTAGGGGCGTTTAATAAAGCACTGGAGAAGGGGGAGTTGCCAGCGATGATGAAGCAGGCAGTAATCACGCTAATCCCCAAAAAAGGGAAGGATCCAGTGGAATGTGGGTCGTATAGACACATATCACTTGATGCACTGTCAATTACCACAAAGACGAGAGGAGTGGAATAATCGAGGCTTTATTGAGCAAAGATGTTGTGCCTCCTGTAGCTGCTATCAGAATGGCTGCAGCACCGGCGAGCACACACATTTATACGCCACCTACTGGGCGGAGCCAGCAGGCAGGAATTTACCCATGTACCTCTATTATATGTGTCTTACTGTAATACATATAATGCAGCTAGTGGTGACTACCACATCACTATTGAACACGGATGTGAAAGTATTGGCTAAGTTGTTGGTGGGGAGGATTGTGTCCCGGGGGTGGTTGCAGAAGATCAAACAGGCTTCGTGAAGGGCAGGCAGCTTGTGAGTAATATAAGACGGCTGTTGAATGTGGTGATCAATCCGTCGAGAGCTCTGGTACCGGAGGTGGTGGTGTCCATGGACGAGTGACCGGGTCGAGTGGCGGTACTTGTTCGAAGTTTTGGGAAGGTTTGGGTTTGGACCGAGATTTGTGGCATGGGTGCAGTTGCTGTATGTGGTGCCAAGTGTAGCCACCTGGGGTGGCCATGTCCCGATTACAAAATGGACACTTTGCAAAGAATGCAGGGAAAATTGACAATGCTGAGAAAGCACGCAGGTGCAAGGCTTGTCTGTTGGAGCTGTAGCTCCCAGACAAGACCGATATTGCAAACCCATTACCATACTAATGAGCCATCTCCGGGGACAAAAGAGTAATATTTAGGTAAATGATACTAAAGCAGACACTCCGGTGCCAGAGGAAACTAGAACAAAGCAGGCCAACGGCCACCTAGGGTCCGCCCAGCAATCAGGGCATCCACCCCTTTATTGGAGGAAATCGATACCGATGATCAGGATACGGTCCAATTAATTGGGACCAAGTTCAAGGCCCGACCAAAAGCGCACGAAGCCCCCTTTGGGTATAAGAAGAAGCCCCCAAGAGAGAATCGCTCTCTTGGCCTTGGCTCTCAGCGAGGAGAGACCTTCCTAGCAACTGCACCAGAACAAGTAAGTCCAAAGTCAACGCACGCTACGAGATAGACGCTCCTAGCTACTATCCGTACCAGCTCGACCCCAGCAGCCTCAGAAATGGACAACGGCCATTGTTCCTCTGACTGAGTGGACACCCGAAGCTAAGTATAGGCTTTAGTAGTAGTGATAGTTTAGTTGGCAGAGTTTTGTGCATGAGCATATTTGACTGTGTGTGAAAATAAATGAGCATTGATTTCGAACTTACTAACTGGTGTATTGAGTCTTTGATCAGTATTCGGTTTTGAACCTTGTGGCGGTATCAAAAGATACCTGGCGACTCTTGAGCAAACGTGATTAGAATTAAGGAAGGTGACTATATTAACCGCCATAAACAGAGCCAATTAAAGAGAGAAAACAACGAGCAACATTTACTGGCGACTCCGCCGGGACTCGATTTAGAAATGGCCTAACCACTCCGAGAGAACACAAATTTGAATTGAGAATCCAATTAGAAACAGAAAAATCACAAGCGTTAGAACAATACTGATCAAGCCTCTGAGATTCAGAAGTGTGTTAATGAATGTGTACTAACAGGGATATAAGTTAACCTGAGAGATTTTGTTGCGTAAAACTGTCGGGAGTTTTATCGGCCGGAAAATAGCGTAAGCCGTACCCATATTTACATCACCACTTTATCACCCCCTGTTCCAAATTCAGTAGAGAACCTAGATAGAGAAGATGGAAATGAAGGCAATGGAACGCCTTATGTACCCCCAGGAATTCGAGGTCGCAGCGACCAGTAGAGTAGGACAGTGTCCCCTATGGGAAGATGAGATCAGGAAATATCTCAAAGGGAAAGGATGGCCCCTTTGGAGAGAATTTTGCGCGAATGAAGAGACAGGTCCCGGGAGTATAGGACATACTTGGTGGGAGAACCTGACAGAGATCCACAACAAGAGCTTGGGAAAAGCTTGCCAGCCGATGGCAATTATGTCCTGCTTGGCACAATTGTGAGGCACAGAGGAGGTTGTTAGGACGCTCCGTAGAGAGATTGAGGACAGAGACAGAAATAGTGAGGTAGATGTGAGCGAAGTTGAGAAGAAGAATAAGGATTTAAGAGAGAAGTTATCAGCGAGGGACAGAGAGGTGGATGATGCCAAGAAGGCACACCAGTCTTGTCTCGCGCATTTGAGTAGTTTCCAAACCCAATACGATAAGGCCTACCAGTACACGCAACGTGCAGTCTTGGTAAGACAACAGACCGAGCAACAAGTTGAGAAATTGCAGAAACAGTGCAATGATTTGAAAGCACCCCTACGAGCACTCCATACTTCCACAACGGAACAAAGGCAGAGCTCCGTAGACCACGCAAAGTGCCAGAAGCAAATTGCAGAATTGCAATTACTGCTTTCCGTTCAGAATGGGTTTCAAAGTACATTTGGACCCCAGTTAGATCAGGAAAATGGCCCCGATTGGCAGGAAATGAATGAAACTGCTCATAGATACGTACATAGGACATATACGCAGGAAAAACCCTGGAAAAGGAGAGCACCCCAACCCCTCTCTGAACAGGCAGAACATGCCCCCTTGAACCCTGTAATCACACACCACAGGGCCGCAGCAGAAGGAGACACAGATTTCCTTTATACAACCCCGTTAACCGTAACCCAATTACGGGACGCGTGTGGAAAAATTACACCGTTCCTCCCCACATAAGCCCCCCCCACCAGTTTTTCGCTAGAGTTAAACAGCAGGCCACCATGTACGGCCTGGACGAGAGAGAGCAGGTAAAGCTCACAGTTTTAAGCCTCGACCCTTCAGTCGTGGCAGCCCTTCACGACCCACAGAATGTAGGAAGAGGCACCCTCAAAGAAATGCACAGAGCAAGCCTTGATGTGATCGGCTATAACAGAGGAGACCCGGTAGAAGGCCTAAACAAGTGTAGGCAAAAGAAAACAGAGCACCCCACAGCGTTTCCTGGACGCCTGTGGATTCACTTCACAGCCGTTTTCGGAGAGTTAGCCCGCGCCCATTTGTCCGCAGATAATATGGCCAAATGGACTCGAATCCTGGTCTCTCATGCGACAGAGGCAGGACAGAGAGCGTGCGCAAATTAAGACCCCTCAGACGAGGCCCACAATGAAAAATGGTTTTGAAAAGGTTATCCCGTGCTTGGGAGCAATCAGTCCAAGGCAAAACCGCATTTATAAAACCTAAGGACGAACATGCAGACATGAATCCAGTTAAAGCACACCAGAACCCCGCATGGGTAAATGAGGGCAGGAATAGCCCACCCCAGCCCAAATGCCAAGAGTATTACAACTGTGGACAGTTAGGACACTTTGCACGTGAGTGCAATGCACCACAAAAGCAGCAGAGAAACCAACAGACAGGCACCCTAAATAGGAATAGGGCAAAGCCGATCCATAGTGTTAGCGCCCGTTCAGAGAATGCAGACGTGAACGGCACCTACTGACGGTGTTCGGGCTCCCCAACCTGGGTCTGCAACACCCTTTGGGACAAGTTCGGTCGACCAGCAGTAGCAGGCAAAGTCCGGGGACGCCCCGTATAATTTCTTTGGGACACAGGAGGGTCCTGTTCCAACGAGACACGTGGCCCACAACAGTCACCATTACACTCAGTGGCTTTCCAGGTAATTTGCAACAGGGACACATCACAGCCCCTGTAGTGATGCAAATAGGTAACATTACAACTAAGCACCCCATAGTTTTGGTTGATCTGCCCCAGACAGCAGAACATATTCTCGGGATTGATTTTATGAGCTCCCACAACCTTTCTTTTGATCCGGTAAACAAGTGTGTTTGGAAAATGGCACAGGCAGCACGAGCCCCCGCCACGCTCACAGTTGGAGAGTATGAGAACAGGATTAGCTCAGTCGGAGACTTCTGGTTCAACCCTCGAGCCATTAGTCCAGACAAACAGGTTAGAGCAGTCCTGCAGGAACACAAAGCAGCATTTGCACAGCACAAGCACGACGGTGGCAAACTGGCTGGCTCTGTGCATATCACAGGTCCCGACCCCAGACCCCAGAAGCAGTATGGGTTTCCCC
Organism: Scyliorhinus canicula; assembly: GCF_902713615.1. Classification (NCBI taxonomy): domain Eukaryota; kingdom Metazoa; phylum Chordata; class Chondrichthyes; order Carcharhiniformes; family Scyliorhinidae; genus Scyliorhinus; species Scyliorhinus canicula. Next base: position 76,823,049 of record NC_052146.1, on the reverse strand, counting down.
AGGAAGCAGAGGGAGAAATCTCAAAGGTAATAAAGAGTTTACTTGACCAAGGTGTACTCAGATCAGTAGCCTCCACAAACAACGCACCTATTTGGCCGGTCAGGAAACCCGATGGATCATGGCGACTGACCATTGATTACCGGGAACTGAACAAAGTAACCCCACAGCAGCCCCCACCGTAGCCACAAGTCCCGAGACCATGCTCAAACAGGGACTCCAGTCAAAAAATTTTCGGTTTCAACATTAGCAATGGCTCTTGGTCCATTCCATTGGATAAAGCGTGCCAGTACAAATTCGCCTTCACATTCCAGGGAAAACAATATACGTGGACGTGCCTTCCACAAGGCTTCCACAACTCCCCCTCCATTTTCCACCGACAGCTGGCAAATGGATTAGCAAAATTTTCCCGCCCCGATTGTCTGGTCCATTATGTAGATGGCTTGCTACTACAGACAGACACAAAGGGAGAGCACATTTCACTTCTCGCCGAACTCCTAGGACTCCTAAAAGAAATTGGTTGTAAAGTGAACCCCAAGAAGGCCCAGATTTTGAAAGAAAAAGTGATTTATTTGGGTACAGTAATCACTCATGGTAAACGCGAGATCGAGCAAAAGAGAATTGACTCGGTCATCAAATTGCCTCTTCCCCACAATGTCTCTGCCCTCCGGTCATTTCTAGGGCTGGTTGGCTACTGCCGAAACCATATAGACGGTTTTGCCACTAAAGCAGCGCCCCTATCTGAACTTCTCAAGAAGCAGGCACCTTGGGAATGGCTTCCACAGCATACCGATGTCGTGGATACTTTAAAAAGAGCACTCAGCACAGCCCCCACACTACAGGTCCCAGATCCACTTTTCCCATTCGTTATCGAAGTAGCAAGCACCGATTGAACCCTTTCGGCCGTGCTCCTCCAGGAACGCCATGACCAATTACGCCCCATACGCCCCACGTGTTTTAGATCCGGTCGAGCAAGGATGTTTTGCCTGTGAAAGGCACCTGCTCGCAGTTTTTTGGGCAGTACAATACTTTGCATACATAACCGGACTCAACCCCATCACCATTCTCACTGAACACACCCCAACACAGCTATTGTTAGATGGCCGACTTAAAGATGGCACAGTCAGCCAAATCCGCGCAGCACGTTGGACCCTTCTTTTATAGGGACGGGACATTACAGTCAAAAGAACTTTACAGTCAAAAGAACCAAGACCCACACCTTCCTTGCCGATAATTTACAGTATGCAGGCACCCCTCATGAATGTGAGATCATCACCACTAAACACAACACAGGCCCATTTATACCGAAGACACCTCCCAGGAAAGCAGGTAGTACACCCCAGAGACCCCAGCCCACGGACACGTGCGCACCCCTGAAGATTTATGTAGATGGCTCCTCCACAGTTTTAAATGGAAAGAGAATCACCGGTTGCGGCATTTTTGTAGAGGTCGCGCAGGGACGCACCCTAGATAATATTTCACTAAAGTCGCCAGGACACTTAGGCTCACAGGCAGCAGAACTGGCAGCAATCACTTACATTGTAGACCACCCCGACTCGTTCCCGACCCCAGCAGACATCTATTCGGACAGCCTGTATGTCTGTAATAGTTTAACAGAATTCCTACCCCTGTGGGAAACGAGAGGATTTGTTTCCACAGACGGAAAACCCCTACCCTCAGCCCCATTACTCCAACGTATCTTAGAGACAGCTAAAGATAGAAAATATGGTATCATTAAGGTTCGCAGTCATCACCGTTCTTCCCCCCCGGTAAAGTTAAAGCAGACGCCCTAGCGAAGGTAGGTTCCAGGCATGGTTATTTTTGGAACCCTTCGAAAGCACCCCAGTACACGCAGTTCAAGTTTCACAGACCAACATTCAGGATCTAGTGAAAGCACAGAAAGAAGATGAGAAACTCAGGGAAGTTTTAACCATTCCCAGCTCCGTATGATAAGTTTAAAAACGCAATAACCACACATGACGGTGTGATTTTGAGGGACAGCATTTATGTAGTTCCCAGGCAGGACAGGAACCAGCTCATTTGTCAGTTCCATGACAATCATGGACACCAAGGCATTGAACCCACCTTAGCCTACCTCAGACCGCTCTGCTGGTGGCCTGATTTAAAAGCCGATGTAACCCACTACATTGAGAATCGCTTGATCTGTGCCCAGAACAATCCGGACAGATATGCAAAAGAGGCTCAACTTAGTCATACCCGCCGCGTTAATGGACCCTGGACGAATCTGCAGATAGATTACATAGGACCCCTACCCCCTTGCAGAAACGGATATAAGTATGTGTTGGTGGTCATCGACACCTTCACAAAATGGGTGGAAGCTTTTCCATCACGAACGAATACGACAAAAACAACAGCTAAAATCCTAACACACCACATCTTCACAAGATGGGGACTCCGCTGCAGTATTGAGTCCGATCAAGTCTCCCATTTCACAGGACTTTCGCGGAATGAAAAACGTCCTCACAATTTTCTGAATTAGACAAAAGTTTCACATTGCATACCACCCCCAGTCAAGTGGTATTGTAGAGAGGATGAACAGGACATTAAAAGCCACCCTCAGGAAAATGATGCAGCAGAATAACAGCACCTGGGATTCAGTTCTCCCATTTGCTTTAATGTTTTTATGGAACACGGTATCCACGTCCAAAGGGTACACCCCCCACATTCTCATGACCGGACGCCCCATGAAAGGGACAGAGTATTTAGTAGGACTGGATTTGGCCAGCCCCGCAGTCACATCCCTCGCACATGAAAACGCTGTACAGCAGCTAATTGAGAACATAAAGGCAGCCCAATTCGCAGCAGCTGTGAGACTTGGGACAAGGAGGAAACAGTGCAAGGCTTGTTTCGACAAAACACTGAGTTTGAGTGATGCTTTCCCTATACAACCCCAGTTCATTCCTTTCCCCTAAATTTTCCGGACCGTAATCCATTTCAGACAAAGTCAGCCCCTCGGTATACAAGATTACATATCTCAATGGCAAGTCTGCGTGATTTCACATAAACCAGCTCAAGGCTTATGGCTCGCAGAATAACCATACACACCACATCCTGCTCGCAGCAGCAGATGATCACGACCCGCCCACAGATGACGCATTCCTACCCTCCCCCAGCAGGCCCAGCCCGTCCTCAGACACAACTTCAACTCCACCCCAGAGGCACGACTCCACCTCTCCCTTCCCCCAACCAGCAGCGACAGTGATAGTGACAGCAATGACAACAGCCACAGCACACCACGTTATGATTATACCCCTGTACCAGGCTCCACTCCCAGCGAATCCAAGCATGATTCCAGTGACCCCTTCGAAATTAGAACATCAAGGCCCCTGACCCAGACCCATCGCCTGACAATTACGGATTAAACCCCAATATCTCCAAACTCGACACAAAATTCTGGCACCGAGACAATTCGTTCAGGCTCATCCGGAATGATGAGATGGACCCCAATTCGCCCCACGCAGCTTTAGCAAAATTACTCCAGTCAAGAATATGGCAGCCGGGAGAAGATGATGACATTGAGTCTGACTCCCACCAAACAAATCCTTTTGCGACTCTGTTCGCTATTGAGCAATGAGGTGACCAGATGATGGTAAAAAGGAACTGATGGAGAGCTACGGTGTCCATTCTGATGGAACCTGCACCATGTTTGTTACATGTTTGTTTGTTAGTGTTGATCTTAAGTGTTGTTTTTAAATTTGCACGTTTTTCACGGCCCTACGCCACCACTCCTTTAACGCCCCCTGGCAGTTAATGGAACAAGTTTGTCCACAGACAACCGTTGGAACAAGTTTGTCCACAGAAATCTATTTAGAGGTAAAATTTTGCCCACAGACAACAGCTCATAACTGCTCTTCTGCTACGAGAGAGAAGATGCATATCTGCAACCCCACGACGACAACATTCATACTCGTTCTTGCCAGTTGCTCAGGCAGTGGAGAAACGGCACTGGTTCCCACCCTGCCTGAAGACCCCCCTCTGGTCAGCTATGCTCGGGTAGAGCACAAACGGCACTGATCACCGTCCTACCCGGGGATTCCATCCATTTCTTACCCGCCGCGGCCCATACGCACCCCATTCGGAACTGTTGGTTCAAAACTCTTTGGTTTGTTTTACGGCGAACCTTAGGTTGCTCTCCATATGCTATTTACATCCTCAAACATTGGGATGGTAAATTGCACAGGCTGCGAGACCGCTCGCACTGTGTCAGTATTTTTCTCGGATGTCTTGTCCAGATATTAGGTTTTCTAAAAAATGAGTGAGTCACAGATGGTGACCAATTATAAAGGATAATTGGCAATAAAGGACAGACAGACAGACATACAAGATCTTAAGCAAGATAATAACAGATATTATGCTGGTGTTAACAGAATTCTGGAAACTCAGGAACCAAGAGGAAGAGAAAGAAGAAGACCGACAACAGGAAAGATGAAGACCACCTCCATTTTCTTCACCTGGATCTTAGCGGATCCCTTCAATTGCGCGCGGACGCTACCCCCCTGGCCCCAACCACACAAGCCGTCAATGATTCCCACCCCTGCAATACACAGAACCCTACAGTTAACAATACCCCGACCTGGTGTGATAAGTTTATCACCTGATATTCACTATAATATGTAGTAGAAGCCATCTTAGTACTGGCGATACTTTGCAGTGTCGTGCAGACACTTAGAATCAGAAAATGGCGAAGGAGAGCCCACCGCTCTCGCACCCCGGCATACACGTTTAGGTCCCCTATTTTCGGACTTCACCAAACCACCAAACCCCTTGACATGAATTAAAGTGCACACGTTTTCTTTTTGTGTGTTTTGTTTATTCAATAAAGAAATGTAAACTCTGTGCTTGACTGCTAAGCCAGAGAAATTTGTGTGCTGCTATTTGTACAGTTAAGATGTTATAGAATATTTTTGGATAGTTTATTGAGGATAGTTAGAGGTTCCAGTTTTGAAAAATGTTTTTTGTAATGCATGCCAGAATGTCATAGCGCCCCGTAGAGTTTTATAATAATGTATGTATAATGATTTTAGGTAAAATTGTGTTTCATAGCATAGTGTAGTGTAGAGCCTAGTTTTGGCTGCCCCGCTTGGTCAGAGAACGAAGACGACACGGTAATGTGATCCTTCACGCTTCGCGTTGAGGATCACAAGGAGAGAGTGAAGCCACCTGGGATGGCCACATCCTGATTACAAATAGACACTTTGCAAAGAATTCAGGGAAAATGGACAATACTGAGAAAGCAAGCAGGTGCAAGGTTTATCTGTGGATTGGAGCTGTAGTTCCCAGACAAGACTGATACTGCAAACCCATTACCATACTAATGAGCCATCTCCGGGGACAAAAGAGTAACATTTAGGTAAATGATACTAAAGCAGACACTCCGGTGCCAGAGGAAACTAGAACAAAGCAGGCCAACGGCCACCTAGGACACGCCCAGCAATCAGGGCATCCACCCCTTTATTGGAGGAAATCGATACCGATGATCAGGATACGGTCCAATTAATTGGGACCAAGTTCAAGAACCGCCCAAAAGCGCGCGAAGCCCCCTTTGGGTATAAGAAGGATCCCCCAAGAGAGAATCGCTCTCTTGGCCTTGGCTCTCAGTGAGGAGAGACCTGCCGTGCAGCTGCACCAGAACAAGTAAGTCCAAAGTCAACGCACGCTACGAGACAGACGTTCCTAGCTACTATCCGTACCAGCTCGACCCCAGCAGCCTCAGAAACGGACACGGCCATTGTTCCTCTGACTGAGTGGGCACCCGAAGCTAAGTATAGGCTTCAGTAGTAGTGATAGTTTAGTTGGTAGAGTTTTGTACATGAGTATATTTGACTGTATGTGTAAATAAATGAGCATTGATTTCGAACTTACTAACTGGTGTATCAGTATTCGTTTTGAACCTTGTGGCGGTATCGAAAGATATCTGGCGACTTTTGAGCAAACGTAATTAGAATTAAGGAAGGCGACCGGGGCAGCACGGTGGCCTAGTGGTTAGCACAACCGCCTCACGGCGCTGAGGTCCCAGGTTTGATCCTGGCTCTGGGTCACTGTCCGTGTGGAGTTTGCACATTCTCCCCATGTATGCGTGGGTTTCGCCCCCACAACCCAAAAGTGTGCAGAGTAGGTGGATTGGCCGCGCTAAATTGCCCCTTAATTGCAAAAAATAATTGGATAATCTAAGGAAGGCGACCATATTAACCGCCGTAAACAGAGCCAATTAAAGAGAGAACACAACGAGCAACACAAGAGTGAGGGTGAGGATGAATGATATGAGCTAACAAAGCTTTGACTTACACAGGGGTACGAGGCAGGGCTGCCCACTGTCACCGCTGCTGTTTTCCCTGGCCATAGAGCCCTTGGCAATGGCTCTCAGGGGGTCGGCAAAGTGGCCGGAGATAATGAGGGGACAGAGGGAGCATCGGGCGTCACTCTATGCCGATGAACTCTTGCTGTATGTATCGGATCCGTTGGAGAGTATGGGAAGGATTATGGGCCTGTTAGGGAGTTTTGGAGGGTTCTTGGGATACAAGCTGAATGTAGGAAAAAGCGAGGTGTTCCCGGTGAATGAACTAGCACAGCGGGCTAATTTAGGGGGTAGTGAGGGATAGGTTTAGGTACTTGGGGATTCAGGTAGCGAGGGAATGGACAGGGCTCCATAAGTGGAACTTAACAAAGCTGGTGGAGGAGGCCAGGGAGGATCTAAAAAGGTGGGACACACTGTACTTAATGCTGGCGTGTCCAAGTGGTGAAAATGAATATTCTGCCGAGGTTATTGTTTATCTTTCAGGCTCTCCCGATCTTTATACCAAAGGCCTTTTTTCGGAAAGTGGACACAATTATCTCTGACTTTGTATGGGCGGGGAAGGTGCCGAGGGTGGGGAGGACCCTGCTACAGAGGCAGAGGCAAGCAGGGGTTGGCGTTGCCAAACCTGCTTCATTATTATTGGGCGGCGAATGTGGACAAGGTGCGGCGGTGGTGGAAAGGAGAAGGGGTAGAGTGGGTTAGGGTGGAGGAGGAATCTTGTAAGGGGTTTAGTTTGAGGGCTGTAGTGATGGCAGCATTGCCAATGGCTCCGAGTAGGTATTCAGGGAGTTTGGTGGTCCAGTCCACGGTGAAGATATGGAATCAGCTGAGGAGGCATTTTAGGGTGGAAGGGATGTCGGTGCTAACGCCGCTGTGCGAGAATCATGGGTTTGAGCCGGGGCGGGGGGGGGATGGATAGTGTATACAGGAGGTGGAGGGAAGTGGGGCTGGTCAAGGTGAGGGATTTGTATTTGGAGGAAGGATTCGCCAGTCTGGAGGAGCTAAGAGAGAGGGTAGAGCTGCCGATGGGTAGTGAGTTCAGGTATCTAGGGACTTTGCACGAAAGGTCTGGAAGGGGTTCCCTTGATTGCCGGGATACACCCTGCTGGAGTGACTGCTGCTTCCGGATGTGGAAGGGGAAGGAAGAATTGGGGATATATATAAGTGGCTGGGGGAGCAGGCAAGCGAGTGTGTGGTGAAGATCAAGGAGAAATGGGAAGCGGAGTTGGGAATGGAGATCAATTGGGGCGTAGGGAGTGAGACACTGCAAAGGGTAAACGGGATCTCCTCTTGTGCAAGGATGAGCCTGATCCAGTTTCAGGTGGTGCACAGGGTGTATATGACTCGAGAATGAGTGGGTTCTTTCAGGGGATAGCAGATGAGTGTGAGAAGTATGGGCGGGGGCCAGCAAATCATGCGCACATGTTTTGGGGTTGTGAAAAATTGGGAAAATTCTGGGCGGGAGTGTTTGCGGTCTTAGACAGGATAGTGGAGGAGGGAGTGAACCTGGACCCTTTTGTGGCGATATTTGGGGTGTCAGAGAAGCCGGAGCTCATGGAGAGGAGGAAGGCCGATATCTTGGCCTTCGCCTCTCTGATTGCACGGCGACAAATTTTACTGGAGTGGCAGTCGGCATCGCCACTGTCGGTAGCAGCATGGTTGGGTGACCTGTACGACTTCCGGCGGTTAGAGAAGATAAAGTATGAGTTAAGGGGCTCAGCAGGGGAGTTTGAGAAAAGGTGGGGGATGTTTGTGACCGTGTTTGAGGAGCTGATTGTTGCAAGGGGGGGGGGGGGGGGGGGGGGAGGGGGGGGGGGTGTGATGGGGAGGGGAGAGTGAAAAAGGTGGAAAATCTGTCGAAACTGTATAGTTGATTGTTGAGAAGAATGTTTCCCGGGGTGTTTATTTGCTGTAACCTACTTTGATAAGATTGAATAAAATTCGTTTTTTTAAAAAACGAGTGACTAGTGAACAGAGTTAGAGAGAGATAGTTTAGTGTGCAGGTGTAGTTAATCATTATATACATATTTAATCTTATTAATCTAATCTACAGTTATAGTTATAGAAGAGCGAACAAACTTATAGTTAATTTATAATCGTTACTCAATAAACAGTATTTGCTTTATTTGAAGACTTTGAGTGTTACTGACCATTCTGGCAGTAAGCAAATGAGTAACAAGATATTGCAAAATGTAATATAACAGCCGGCAGTGCATGGCACTGAGGCCAACACTGCTAGGGTGGGGCTGCAGTGGAGAGCATGGCACACAACGTCAGCACCATTAGTGAAGGCACCCAAGGTGTTGTGCAGTAGGTGACAGCCCAGGTTGAGGGTCTCGGCAGAATGTCCACCTCGCTGGGGGATGTCACCCAGTACCAGGCTGACCTTGATAAGATTCTGCGGGACATGTCCCGCTATCAGGTGGGAATGGCCCTTGTGCTGTGGAGCTTGTCCCAGTCACAGGTGGGCAGTTTCGAGGCGTTGCAGGGCATGTCCCATGGGGAACCTCCAGGACTGGCAGAGCTAGATGATGCAAGGACAGCAGGGGCTCGAACCAGCTGCCTCTCCATCCTAAGGTGGGCACCATGTGGGAGGAGGGGGGATGCTGAGTGCCAACCTGGACCCATCCCATGGAGTGGCAATGGTGGCCACCAGCTTCCCCGAGTTCCACCCCTCTGATGAGGCCACGTCTCGAAGTCAGCACACGGGACAGGGCGACACAGCTGTGCATGTGCTGCTGGGAAATGAGCTGGCGCCCTCTGGCCCCAGACCCCTGAGAGTCACCCCTGCCAGGGGCATCTAAGACCACAGGATGAGGTAAGCAGCTAGCTACCTCCACCTCCGATGTGCATCATGGGGGCACACCCCGACGTAGCTATAGAGCTCGAAGGCAAAGCACATCGAGGATCACTGAGGGCATTGGGCGAAGGGGGTAGGTAGGGGGTTGGGGGGGTGAGTGGGCAGCTCCATTGAGAGAGTGGGGAAGTGTTACACACAATAAACACCCTTGTGCACAACCAATATTGCGCCTGTCACTTTCTTCCGCAATGCAGACTGACCTCCGAACCGTTGGCCAATCTTTCCAGGCCTTTGATTCCTCCCTGGGCTCGTCCTCCAGTTCCTGCTGGACACCGACTCACAGAGGTTACGGGGAGAGAACTGAAGCTGTGTGTCTTTTCGCGCCCAAAGCCGAATCAGAAAGCAGGAGCGTAGTACGCCAGTGAATTGCCCGCCACCTGCTTGATCAGAATGTATACTTTGTAACGTTTCCTGAGTTCTTCACTGGATTGTCTGCTGTAGCGTTTTTGGTTAAAGTCTCAATGAACAAAATTGAATTTGAGTTCAAATAATACCCAGAACTTGCAAACCTCCACACGTCAGCATGAGGCTTGACACACCATAAACACACCACTGACTTTACCTTTGCATCTTAACCCGTCATTGTAAAGTCAAAAATCTGCATTCCACCTAATTGTCACTCCTCACTCCCATGTTTCCCCTTCTGGCTGGCTCCATAAAATCCTCCCCATATGTCTTAGTGGATTAATTGATATGATTGTTTAAAGAGTCACACTATTAGTTGCCCTGTTCACACACTCCATATATTATACTTAATGTAATCAAGCACAGTCAGCGTGGCTTCATGAAGAGGAAATCCTGCCTGACAAGTTTATTAGAATTCTTTGAGGTGATAATGAGCAGGACAGATAAAGGGGGAACCAGTAGATGTAATATACTTGGATTTCCAAAAAGTGTTCGATGATGTACTGCACAATAGGCTACTTAATAAGATAAGAGCCCATGGTGTTGGGGGTAGTATATTAACATGCATAGTTAACTGATAGACAACAGAGAGTTGGAATAAGAGGAGCATTTTCAGGATTTACAATATATATTAATGACTTGGATGAGTGAAGTGAATATACTATTGCCATGTTTGCAGATGACACAAAAATAGGTAATATAATAATCACTTATTGTCACAAGTAGGCTTCAATGAAGTTACTGTGAAAAGCTCCTAGTGGGAAGGCAAGTGGTGAGGATGAGACAACACTGTTGCTTCACAGCTCCAGGGTCCCAGGTTCGATTCCCGGCTTGGGTCACTGGCTGTGCGGAGTCTGCACGTTTTCCCCGTGTCTGCGTGGGTTTCCTCTGGGTGCTCCCACAGCCCAAAGATGTGCGGGTTAGATGGATTAGCCATGCTAAATTGCCCTTAGTGTCCAAAAATGTTAGGTGGGGCTACTGGATTACGGGGATAAGGTGGAGGCATGGGCTTAAGTGGGGTGCTCTTTCCAATGACCAGTGCAGACTCAATGGGCTGAATGGCCTCCTTCTGCACTGTAAATTCTATGAGACAAAGGGTCGACAGAGGGATAGAAACAAGTTGTGAGTGGGCAAAAACCTGACAGATGGAATATAATGTAGAAAAATGTGAAGTTATGCACTTTGATAGGAAGAATGAAGGAGCTGAATGATATTGAAATGGAGAAAGACCATAGAAAACTGCAGTCCAGAGGGATTTGGGGCTCATCGTGCCCCAAAAGCTAGCATGCAAGTTCAGCGGATAATAGGGACGGGAAATGGAATGTTGGCCTTTGTTTCAAAGGGGATGGAGTATAAAAATAGGGAAGTCTTGCTAAATTTATACAAAGCCTCAGTTAGACCACAGCTGGAATACTGTGAACAACTTCGCTCCCCTTACCTAAGAAAAGATATACTGGCATTGGAGGCAGTCCAGAGAAGGTTCACTAGTTGATCCCGGGTATGGAGGGATTTTCTTATGAGGAGAGGTTGAGTATGTTGGGCCTGTACTCACTGGAGTTTAGAAGAATGAGAGGTGACCTTATTGAGATGTATAGGACTCTCAGAGGGCTTGACAGGGTAGATGCTGAGAGGTTGTTTCCTCTTGTGGGCGAGTCTCAAACCAGAGGGCATAACCTCAGAGTAAGGGGTCATCTATTTAAGACAGAGATGAGGAGGATTTTCTCTCTCAGCGGGTAGTGAATCTTTGGAATTCTTTACTGCAGAGGGTTGTAGAGATTGGGTCATTAAGTCTGCTCAAGGCTGAGATAGGCTGATTTTTAATTAGGAAGCGGATCAAGGGTTATAGGGATTGGACAGGATTCACTAACCAACCCGCTGCGTGTTTTTCGGCGGAGGAGATGGCCCCCCAACAGGATTTTCTGGTTCCGCCATTGTCAATGGGAATTCCCATTAACTGCACCCCTCATCGCCGGATAACCCATGTGCCGTCGGTGGAACCGGACTATCCCACCGGCATGAACAGCCGGTAAATCTCGCCCATGATCTTATTGAAAGGCCCTCGATGGGCTGAGTGGCCTACTTCTAATCCTCTGTCTTAAGTCCCCTGTAGAAGGCACCATTCTAATTTAGACACTTGGTCACATCAACTTGAAGCTCAAGCCTGCAAAGACTCTGCGGCCAGCTGACAGAACAGTGACCAGCAAGTGCCTTTCCTCTGCTGCTGACCACAATATCCAGGTCACTAAATAGTTAATTGCTTTTCTGTGGAGTCTTGATGTGCAACAATTCACTGCCAATGCTTTCCCACATTCCACCTTTGACTGCACCAACAAATAAAGCATTGGCTATGAAACATTTTGTGCAGTGGAAATGCAGGTTGGTTCTTTCAGACCAGGAGTTGGCAACTGCAGCTGGCTGGAATGTGCAAAGAAGTTTCAAAAAGTCACCCACAAGTTCTGAGCAACAATTGAATAACAGGTGTCAAACATTAAACCCTAATGTACTGTATGTATATATAAATGGCTTGATAAAAACATTTTTTTAAAATCCTAATAAGAACACGTACCATGCTCATTGCTTAAAAAGTCTTTATTTTTATATATATCTTCATAGCAGATAAAAGTCATTGTTTGCCATTTTAAGCAATAATGCTAAACGCTAAGTAACAAACAGTAAACAGTGAACACAGACCAGAATCAGAGCCCACTAAGTGCCATGTGTATGTGTTAGGGTTTGGCGTTATGTGCCGGGAATATCCATATTCACCGAGCACCTGATTCTGGCCACACTGCCAGAGAGATGATCCCAGCAGTGGCCTCTAGCTCCCTAGCCGGCATCTGTATCGGTCTGGTGTTCAGGTTAAATAAATAGACTTTAAAATTTCAGACAAGCTAGAGAGAGGGCTTTTTCTTAATTTATTCACGGGATGTTGGCACAAAGACAAACACAACGCCAACATTTGTTGTCCATCCCTAATTGCCCTTGAGATAAATGATAAATAAGAGGTTCAGGTTCCTGTTCAGGTTACCCTGTTGAGTTCAGAGTTCAGCCAAGTTCAGAGTTCAGCCAGCATCTTTTAGGTGCGTGTGTATTAGTCTAACAGAAGTTGAGGTGAGCTCTTTGGATGGAAACCATGTGGGCTTCCTTGTGCACTGTGCCATAAACTCATCATGTTAGTCTCCCGTGAAGATTCCCTTCAGCACTTTTAATGTAAACGAGTTAGGTTAAAGTTTGGAGGGATGTCACATGTACCTGCATGTGATCTATCAACTAAGACCAAAGCTAATCATGAGAGAGTTCAATCTGGTTACGGTGAAGATAGAGCACAATCTGGTTATGGTGAAGAGACCTCAATCTGGTTACGGTAAAGAGAGAGCACAATCTGGTTATGGTGAAGAGAGAACACAATCTGGTTACGGTGAAGATAGAGCACAATCTGGTTATGGTGAAGAGAGCTCAATCTGGTTACAGTGAAGAGAGAGCACAATCTGGTTACGGTAAAGAGAGAGCACAATCTGGTTATGGTGAAGAGAGCTCAATCTGGTTACGGTAAAGAGAGAGCACAATCTGGTTACGGTGAAGAGAACTCAATCTGGTTACGGTAAAGAGAGAGCTCAATCTGGTTACAGTGAAGATAGAGCACAATCTGGTTATGGTGAAGAGAGAGCACAATCTGGTTATAGTGAAGAGAGTTCAATCTGGTTATGGTAAAGAGAGAGCTCAATCTGGTTACGGTAAAGAGAGAGCACAATCTGGTTATGGTGAAGAGAGCTCAATCTGGTTACAGTGAAGAGAGAGCACAGTCTGGTTATGGTGAAGAGAGCTCAATCTGGTTACGGTAAAGAGAGAGCTCAATCTGGTTACGGTAAAGAGAGAGCACAATCTGGTTATGGTGAAGAGAGAGCACAAGCTGGTTATGGTGAAGAGAGAGCATAATCTGGTTACAGTGATGAGAGAGCACAGTCTGGTTTTGATAATGAAGAGCAGCAATTTTGTTGAGAGGAAGTTTCTGGACACCATGATTTATTGTTTCCTTAGCATAACATCTGAGGCGAAGTGACAGGGACAAAGGGTTCGTGCTCATGTAATGCTACTTATATAAAAGGCAGGTAGGAGAAGTATTGGCATTTCCAACTGATATAATAAGTATATATTTAAATAAATTTGGAGTAACTATTTCATTTTTTCCAATTATGGTGCAATTTAGTGTGGCCAATCCACCTAGGCTGCACATCTTTGGGTTGTGGGGTGAAACCCACGCAAACACGGCGAGAATGTCCAAACTCCACACGGACAGCGACCCAGAGCCGGGATCGAACCTGGGACCTCAGCGCCGTGAGAGAGCAGTGTGATATAATAAATATAACTGTTGGATTCTCAGACCTGATGCCCTCTTACTATTTTATTTGGGCTTTTTAAAAAGACTATCATTCCTCTGTTTTCATTGGAGAAGTTTCATTCTTTTCATTCAGCCTAATGCTTGCTTATAGCATGCCTGCCCCTCGCCACCTGTGCACGATAATTACCATTTGAAGATTCAAATCAAGACGTCTCTTTTTCTCAAATGCACTATTCTAGCCAGAAAACAAACACATCACAAAGCACAGTTCCATAACTCCATTGCACTGCAACTCCTAACTCCCCTACAGCCCCAGAAATAGCACTAAAACAAATGGGCCAGCCCATGGAACACGAACTGAACACAATCGCAGTGAAGGAGGAACCACGCTCCCTTCAAAATAAATACAATTATAATAATCTTTATTGTCACCAGTAGGCTTACATTAACAGTGCAATTGAGTTATTGTGAAAAGCCCCTAGTCGCCACATTCCGGCACCTGCTTGGGTTCATAGAGGGAGAATTCAGAATGTTGAAATGATCTAACAGCACGTCTTTCGGGACTTGTGGGAGGAAACCGGAGAACCCAGAGGAACCCACACAGACACAGGGAGAATGTCCAGACGCCGCACAGACAGTGACCCAAGCCAGGAATCGAACCTGGGACCCTGGTGCTGTGAAGCAACAGTGCTAACCACTGTGCTACCATGCCGCCCATAAGGATGCTGCAGCCTGATTGTTGAGATATTCCCACAATTTTGAAATTGATCTTGTTCACCTAACTTTACTGCTAGGAGTAGATTTTGTCTCTGTGCCGTGGAATGCAATTACAATAAAGATCAAACGGGATGTTAAGGGAGCTGCCATCTCACAATCACTCATTTTACATTATGGTACCAAGTCAAAACCTGAAGATGTGTGTGTTGTAATGAAGGCAAGAGAAGCAGTGATAAGTGTAATTTGAGATCCGCTGTCAAGACAAAGACAGAACTCCCCTGTCCTTGATATCTGTGCAAAGCCCAAGATGTGTAGCACAATGAGACTGGTGTTTCTTTTACAACTGGCTTGCTAGACCAATCAACTATGTTGATGTGTGACTGGAGTCACCTATGTGCTAGGTTTCCTTCTTTCAAGAACAGTAACACATCTTTAATCAACACCGCCACACTCCTTCCTTTTTTTCCTTCTCTGTTATTCCTGAATGCTTGTCACCGGGAATATTAAGAACCAATACCTGGCCATGTCTGCTATAATGCATCCACGTTATAATCCCATGTAACAATTTGTGCCTGCAGTTTGCCAATCTTATTAGTTATATGATGTACAAACAATTTAACACTTCCTTCGTCACTTTGCGATGTCCTAAGGTTGTGAGAGAGACTTTTTTGTACTGTTTTAACAGTAGGTTCCTCCATTTTGATGTTAGTAAGATACACCATTAATTGCATTGAGAATAAGTTACAGAAGGAATTGGACACACAAACATTATCTGGCAAGGGGCGAGTAAAGCAGTAAAACCACTTAAAGCCACCAGGTGTCTTGGGCTAACTCTTCAAAATTGTTCAAAAATATAATCATTCATATTCCATCATTCAGAGCCTCTGTGCCTGGCTCTTAATCGCTTCCAGTTGTAGAGAGGGTTCCCACGGTGAGAGCTGTTTGCTGACGTATTGGAAATGCTGTCTGCAAAAGGTGCTGAGGTCAGAGTGCACAAGGCAGTGATGCTTTATCTCCTCCCCCAGCTCCCCACCAATGACCGGATCCACCACAATCTCTTTAACACATTATAGCCTGGTACCAATGACAAGATCTCCGGTTCTTGCTGTTGGGGTTTCCTGCGAACTGCCACAGAGCTACCCCCCATCCTCTTTCGGTTTATTTTCCGAAACTCTTCATTGATTTCCAGAATGGTTTTTCCTTTTGTTTCCGGCAGAATGATGAAGACAAACACAGCAATGATCAGGCAATCACCCAGGAATATCAGGAAGCAGAATGGGCCCAGTCCTTCCTGGAAGAGAAAGAGGGAAAGAGGACAGGTTCAGGCAGGGAAACTGGAGGGTCACATATTAAATACTCAAATTCACCCCCATCTTTGGTCATCACAGTTACTTTCCTTGTTGTTATTTAAACAAGAATTGTATCTATACATCACCATAATCACACTTCTCAGTAAAGGCACATATCTACAAAGCATACAGCAAACAGCGCGCGGCCAAGAAACGTGTGGCAGGGAACCGGAGAATCCCGCCCTATAGCTCTAAATTTAAGGTTTTGTCTCATGGTTCCGGACTTCCCCACCAGAGGAAAATTTTCTCCCTATCCATCTTTTAAATCATTTAAATCACTGAAAACACCTCAACGAGGTCACTCCTCGGGGGATGGGCAGGGGGTTGGGGAGGGCAGGGTGATTGGGGGGGGGTTCTTTTCGTGTTAAAATGTAGAAAATATTGTTCAAAAAACTGTAGCATCTTGGTTAGGCCACAATCGGACTACTGTGAACAGTTCTAGTCTTCAGATTATAAAAAGGGTATAGAGGCACTGGAGAAGGCAAGAAAGATTCGCTGGAATGAGACCAGAATGGAGAGGTTACAGCTATCAGAAAATAAAACAGACGGGAGCTCTGTTTGCTGGAAAGAGACCCACCAGTGATCTAATAGATGAGGAGTAGAGCAGTTACCATTAGGTGCATTAAAGAAAAGTTTGATAAACACACGAGAGAGAAAGGAAAAGAAGGGTATTCTGCTCGCGTGAGAGGGTGAGACCAGCATATACCAGATGGGCTGAAGAGACTGTTCGTGTGCTGTAAATGCAATGTTATAGACTTTTGAAGGGGTTAAAATAAGATACAGATCATCCACGATCCATTTGAATAAAGGAATAGGTTCAAAGGCCTGACTCCTGACCTTGCATTCTTACATAACAAGCACTGAAACCCATTGAATATTACACTGAGGAGTCCCCTGTTTAAGATCAACTTGTGACCTGACTTACCACAATAAATGGGAAAATCATTCCCAGTAGGACAAGGCCCAGCCACTGGAAGGAGCCATTTATCACAAAGGCAACAGGTCGATATGACTGAGTGAAGATTTCAAAGGGTATGATCGCAGTTACGCCCGCTGAAAAACAAACATATTCTCAATGTCAGACCAGACTGCCGTGGTCTACAAGCTAACAGTGGTTAGCGCTGTTGCTTCACAGCGCCAAGGACCCGGGTTCGATTCCCAGCTTAGATCACTGTCTGTGTGGAGTCTGCACTTCTCCCCGTATCTGGGTGAGGTTCCTCCAGGTGCTCTGGTTTCCTCCCACAAGTCCCGAAAGAAGAGCTGTTTGGTGAATTGGATATTCTGAATTCTCTCTCAGTGTACCCGAACAGGCGCCGGAATGTGGTGACTAGGGGATTTTTACAGTAACTTCATTGCAGTGTTAATGTAAGCCTACTTGTGACACTAATAAAAATTATTCAATTATCCATCTAGCCCCAACCCCCACGCCACCTTGATGGGATAATGTCTCTCCTCCCCTTTCTCCTCCCCACACCACAATGAAACAATGACCTCTCGCCCACTGAATGGCCTCCTTCTGTGTCATTTCGATTTTATGACTATGAATCACTCTGGTGGGACACTGCCCCTTCCCCCCTACCTTTGGTGGAACACTGTCCACTCCCTCTGGGGTGGGACTAACATCCTTGCTGGCGGGTTTGCCAGTGCTGTTGGGAAGAGTTCAAATTAGTTTGGCAGGGGGAAGGGACGCAGACCGATCGCAGAGTAGGGACACATTATAACATAGAAAAGCAATCTGATCAGAGGGAACACAACGGTTGTACATTTCAAGGGAGTAAGACAAGGCTGGATGGCCTCTCCTTTAATGCCAGGAGTATTAAAGGTAAAACGGATGAGTTAAGGATGATGATTGACACATGCAATCATGATATAATAGCTATCACAGAAACATGGTAGATTGAGGGACAGGATTGACAGCTCAACATCCAGGATATAGAATCTCAGCAGACAGGAGGGGGTAGAAGAGGAGGAGCATTGCATTATTAGTTAAAGAGGCAGATATTATGGTAAGGAGAGATGATAACCTGGAGGGGGCATCAATAAGCTTTGTGGGTAGAACATAGGATAAAAAAGGAATTGCTACATTGCTAGTGTTCTTATCGACCCTCAGATAGTCAGCAGGAATTGAGGAGCAATACATGTGGAGATTCCGCGAGTGTGTAAAAATAATAAAATGTAATTATATTAAGTGATTTCAACTTCCCCCAAATTACTTGGATAGTCATCATGTTAAGGCTTAGATGGAGTTAAATGTATACAGGAGAATGT
>NC_052146.1:75489980-75524496 GCF_902713615.1 Scyliorhinus canicula | reverse complement strand
GGAGGAGGGGGGGTTCCGACTGGGGGAGGAGGGGGGGTTCCGACTGGGGGAGGGGGAAGTGGCCTCCGACTGGGGGAGGGGGAAGGGGCCTCCGACTGGGGGAGGGAGGATTTCGACTGGGGAGGAGGGGGGTTCCGACTGGGGGAGGAGGGGGAAGGGGCCTCCGACTGGGGGAGGGGGAAGGGGCTTCCGACTGGGGGAGGGGGAAGGGGCTTCCGACTGGGGGAGGGGGAAGGGGCTTCCGACTGGGGGAGGGGGAAGGGGCCTCCGATGGGGGAGGGGGAAGGGGCCTCCGACTGGGGGAGGGGGAAGGGGCCTCCGACTGGGGGAGGGGGAAGGGGCCTCCGACTGGGGGAGGGGGGAAGGGGCCTCCGACTGGGGGAGGGGGAAGGGGCCTCCGACTGGGGGGAGGGGGAAGGGGCCTCCGACTGGGGGGAGGGGGAAGGGGCCTCCGACTGGGGGAGGGGGAAGGGGCCTCCGACTGGGGGAGATGGGGGGGTTCCTACTGGGGGAGGAGGGGGGGTTCCTACTGGGGGAGGAGGAGGGGTTCCTACTGGGGGAGGAGGAGGGGTTCCTACTGGGGGAGGAGGAGGGGTTCTGACTGGGGGAGGAGGGGGATTCCGACTGGGGGGGGGGAAAGGGGCCTCCGACTGGGGGAGGGGGAAGGGGCCTCCGACTGGGGGAGGGAGGATTCCGACTGGGGGAGGAGGGGGGGTACCGACTGGGGGAGGAGGGGGAAGGGGCCTCCGACTGGGGGAGGGGGAAGGGGCTTCCGACTGGGGGAGGGGGAAGGGGCTTCCGACTGGGGGAGGGGGAAGGGGCCTCCGATGGGGGAGGGGGAAGGGGCCTCCGATGGGGGAGGGGGAAGGGGCCTCCGATGGGGGAGGGGGAAGGGGCCTCCGACTGGGGGAGGGGGAAGGGGCCTCCGACTGGGGGAAGGGGCCTCCGACTGGGGGAGGGGGAAGGGGCCTCCGACTGGGGGAGGGGGAAGGGGCCTCCGACTGGGGGAGGGGGAAGGGGCCTCCGACTGGGGGGAGGGGGAAGGGGCCTCCGACTGGGGGAGGAGGGGGGGTTCCGACTGGGGGAGGAGGGGGGGGTTTCCGACTGGGGGAGGAGGGGGGTTTCCGACTGGGGGAGGAGGGGGTTTCCGACTGGGGGAGGAGGGGGGTTTCCGACTGGGGGAGGAGGGGGGTTTCCGACTGGGGGAGGAGGGGGGGTTCCGACTGGGGGAGGAGGGGGGGGTTTCCGACTGGGGGAGGAGGGGGGTTTCCGACTGGGGGAGGAGGGGGGTTTCCGACTGGGGGAGGAGGGGGGTTTCCGACTGGGGGAGGAGGGGGGTTTCCGACTGGGGGAGGGGGGGGTTTCCGACTGGGGAGGAGGAGGGGACTTCCCACTGGGGAGGAGGAGGGGACTTCCCACTGGGGAGGAGGAGGGGACTTCCCACTGGGGAGGAGGAGGGGACTTCCCACTGGGGAGGAGGAGGGGACTTCCCACTGGGGAGGAGGAGGGGACTTCCCACTGGGGAGGAGGAGGGGACTTCCCACTGGGGAGGAGGAGGGGACTTCCCACTGGGGAGGAGGAGGGGACTTCCCACTGGGGAGGAGGAAGGGGCTTGCGACTGGGGGAGGAGGGAGATTTCCGAGGGAGGTTTCCGGCGGGGGGAGGAGGAGGGGGCTTCTGACTGGGGGTGGGAGGGGGCTTCTGACTGGGGGAGGGAGGGATGTTTCTGACTGGGGGAGGGAGGAGCAGGAGGAGGGCGGTTTCCGACTGGGGGAGGGGTGGTTTCCGACTGGGGCAGAGAGGGGGGGGGGGGGTTTCTGACTGGGGCAGAGGGGCGGGTTTCTGACTGGGGCAGAGAGGGGGGGGGTTTCCGACTGGGGCAGAGGGGCGGGTTTCCGACTGGGAGGGGGGGGTTTCCGACTGGGGCAGAGGGGGGGGGTTCCGACTGGGAGAGGGGAAGGGTGTCTCCGATTAGGAGAGGGGGGTGTCCTGACTGTGGGAGGGGGGTTTCCGACTGGAGGAAGGCGGCGGAGTTTTGACTGGGGGGAGGGGGGGTGTTTCCGACTGGGGGAGAAGGAGGGGCGTTTCCAACTGGGGGGAGGGGGGCGGTGTTTCCGAGTGGGGGATGGGGAGATGGAGGGGAGTTTCCAACTGGGGCGGAGGGGCGTTTCGGGGGGAGGGGGAGAAGGAGGGGGTTTCCGCCTGAGGGTGGAGGAAGAGGGGGTGTTCCAACTATGGGAGGCGTGGGGGAGGAAGAGGTTTCCAATTGGGGTGGAGGAGGATTGTAACGGGGGGGGGGGTGGCGGAGGGTCCACATGGGGGACGGGAGGAGTTCCAACTGGAGAAGGCGAGGTTTCCAACTGGGGGAGGTTGAGGATAGTTCCAACTGGGGAAAGAGAAGGTGGAGGAGGATTCCAACTGGAGGAGGAGGGCGAGGGTTCCAACTGGGGGGGTGATGTGGAGGAGGATGAGGAGGATTCCAACTGGCAGAAGAGGAGGGTTCCAACTCGGGGAGTGGGGATTTTCCGACTAGGGAGGAGGGAGGTTTCCGACGGGGGGAGGGGGGGGGGTGTCCGACTGGGGGAGGAGGGGGGTTCGATCTGGGGGTGGTGGAGGAGGGTTCCAATTGGAGGAGGAGGGTTCCAACTGGGGGGTGGTGAGGGTTCCAACTGGGCGGGGGTTTGGAGGAGGGTTCCAACTGGGCGGGGGTTTGGAGGAGGGTTCCAACTGGGCGGGGGTTTGGAGGAGGGTTCCAACTGGGCGGGGGTTTGGAGGATTGTTCCAACTGGGCGGGGGTTTGGAGGAGGCTTCCAACTGGGCGGGGGTTTGGAGGAGGCTTCCAGCTAGGCGGGGGTTTGGAGGAGGGTTCCAACTGGGCGGGGGTTTGGAGGAGGGTTCCAACTGGGTAGGGATTTGGAGGAGGGTTCCAACTAGAGGATGAGGAGGGTTCGAACTGTTTTGGGCCAGGGCTTAGAAACTCCAAAGTGTATCATGAAGTTCAACTGACCTGTAACAATTATGTTGAATTTGAAAGCCCTCGCCTCAGATGTGATTCAGCAGTCTCCCGAGACACTTTAAACAAAACAATGTTTATTCTAAGAATAGAGTTAACATATATATAAACACACAGCAAGATTTTGTGTCAATTACAAACATAAAGACAAACACAGCTACAGTAATCTATTATTACACTTAATGAATTCCCCCTTAACTGTTCTCATTCAATAACAAAATCCAATAAACCAAACCCCTATTCAGGTGCATGGCCCAGCACACTGCATTCTCGCGTGAATGGGACTGGTCTTTATCCTGAAATTCTGAACCAGTCTCAAGCAGCAGATTCAAACTCCTTCTGGAAAGCAAACTATGTCTTAAGTTACCGAAGCAGGTAGCCACAACCTATTCTGGAACAGTTATTAAAATGAAAATATTGTCATGCGAGTGTCCCTTTAAGAAAGGTTTTTGTCTTATCAGATGGCTTCAGTGATGTCATTGTGTGGGTGGAGCTGGGCTCCGGCTGTGTTTGGGTTTTGGTTTCACTTTCAGTTTTTGACTGCTGTGGTCTACAGAGAAGGAGAAAGAGGTGTTTTGGCCTGTCTCTATTTTCATTTTAAATATCTTCCAGAAGTAAATGGCTTGTGACTACTTGCTTTGGTAACTTAAAAGATATATTATGGGAAAGGCAGTCTCATTCAAGTGAGCTGGGCCATGCCCTTGAATAGGGGTTTTTGGTTTAGTGTATTTTGTTTTTGAATTGGAACAGTTAAGGGGGAAGTCATTAAGTGTTATACACAGATTACCGTAGCTGGATGGTGTCTTTATGTTTGTAATTGATAATTCTTGCTGTGTGCTTATATAAATGTTAACTAAGTTGTTAGAATAAAGCTTATCAAAAGTGTCTGGGAAGACTGATGAATCACACCTGAAGGGAAGGCTCTTGTGCTCATCCCAGCCAAATTCAACATAAAGGTTGTGGCCAAATGGACTTCATAATATACTTTGGAGTTTCTAAGCCCTATCCTATAACAATAAAAAGACAGGAACACTTCTTTCTCCTTGAGTCCACAGCAGTGTTGCTCTGATTATCTGGTTCTAAATACAGCGGTCAATATGGTCGCCTTCCTTAATCCTAATTATGTTTGCTCTGGAGTCGCCAGGTATCTTTCGATACCGTCACAAGGTTCAAACCCGAATACTGATGAAAGAACCAATGCACCAGTTTGTTCAAAGTCAATACTATTTATTTAGACACACAATATCTACTCATGCACAAAATACCACAAACTAAACTATCTCTAACGCTAAAGCCTATACTTAACTTCGGGTGCCCACTCAGTCAGAGGAACAATGGCCGTTGTTCGGATCTGAGGCTGTTGGGTACAAAGGTGTAACAGGAGAACAGCTAAGGTCGTCTGATAGTGAGCGTTGACCTTGGACTTACTTGTAACAATACTAAAACTTTATCTCCACTGGCAAAACTATGAACATTGCCTTTCTTGTCCGCTTCCTGTTTCATCACATGCTAAAATGTGCAAATTTTAAATGTTGTCCAGCCAATTCACCTGCTCTATTTAATTGTTCCCTAAAATTTGACACGTAATCCAATAATGTAGTTTCAGACTGCTCACTCACCAATTTCTCCTTAATCAATTTAAGTGGTCCTCTTACCTCATGTGACACTCAGGTAACATGTACCATGTGAGAAAATGGGATTGCCATTATAATCTCTTAATCAGCACTCTGGAGATATCATTTCATAATGACTTTTTATCTTGGACAAGTCCTTGGAATTCAGAAGATTTGGCGAGGCACCTGTGTCCCGTTTGAAAGAAATTGGAATTGTGTTAACATACACAGTAGTCATCCATTCGTTGCTAACAACATTGACTCTTTGATCTTTTGTTGCTTGAAGATCCTTTTCATATTCTTGATGAGCTGGCTTTGTTGCTTGAAGATGATGCTTGCTTCTAGATCATTCTTCATGGACGAGTTAACCACACCAACGAAGATAGTATTTTCTAACGAGAAAATATCATCATCTTCCGTGAAATTTTCTTGTGTGTTAATTTCTTCTTTTTTTGTCCACAGCTCTCACTTTTTAACATTTTTTCTGTGCAGGAGGAATGTAACTTGCGGATGATTGACACGTAGAAGCATAATGATTTAACTTCTGACATCGCAAACAGCGTTTAACAAAAGCAGGGCAGTTTCCCTTTAAGTGGGCGCTGCCACACCTATGACACGTAATCACGTTGTCGTCATGACGTATTAGTGACGGACGCGCAAGCGCAGACTTCTTCTTTGATGTCTCGCATTTCTGTGCATAATGCGCATGTGCAGAACCCAAAAATGTTTGCAAAGGATAGCTTCTGCTCCTCATAATCATCCACCTGGCCTACAACACCATTTTGATTTTCTCTGCCTCATGGTGGAGATTCGTGCTTTTTTCCTTGGGATGAAATGCTAAATACTGAGTTTTGGTCTGTCCCATGGAGATGCATTTATGTATTGCAATTTGCAACGTTAAGTTATGTTGTCGAATTATAGCTTCTCTGACAGTATCATCAAATATGCCAGAAACAATCTGGGTCCTTTACAAGTGAATCATGTAAATCTGCATAGTTACACATTTTAGCTAAGAGTTTGAGATCAGTGATAAAATTATTCACCAGTTCACCAACTTTTGAACTCTTCTGTGAAATTTTAATCTTTCTAAATCTTGCAATGTTCATCGAACTTCGCTATAACTTGATCAAATTTTGTTTTATCTTTACCAGCATTAAAATTAAAGGAATTGAAAATTTTGATTGCTTGCTGTCCTGCTCGGGACAGAAGTAAAGCAATTCTTCTAGCTTCTGGTGCAGCACTTAAGTCACTAGCTTTTAAATAGAGTTGAAACTGTTGTTTCAACAATTTACAATTCAAATTTAAATTACCAGTGGTCTTGGTGCTTGGACGTGGTCCATTGAAAAGTTGTTTTTGTCGAAGTTTCCGATGTTGCGATGACTTCTGTAATCGAATAGTTAATTCCTTTTTTTCCCTTTCCTTTTATTCTAAATCTTCACTAGTCTTTCTTAAAAGCTTTTTTTTCCAGTTTTTTTAAAGAAAATTTTTATTAAGGTATTTTTGGCATATAAAACAATGACATTGTATAGTACTGTACAAAAGGAAAAGCAAGTAACGCATAGTACAAACCACAACTCCGTTCTCGCAAGGACCTGCCTAAGCCACCCCCTACTCTGCTCTACCCTAGCCTCCCCCCCCCCCCCCCCCCCCCCGATTAATTCTCCGTGAAGAAGTCAATGAATGGCTGCCACCTCTGGGCGAACCCCAATAGTGAACCTCTCAAGGCGAACTTAACCTTTTTCTAGACCGAGAAAGCTCGCCATGTCCGATAGCCATACTTCAGTCTTCGGGGGATTAAGGTCTCTCCATGCCAACAGTATTCGTCGCCAGGCTACCAGGGAAGCAAAGGCCAAGACGTCGGCCTCCTTCTTCCCCTGGACTCCCGGGTCCTCCGAAACCCCAAAGATTGCCACCTCAGGACTCAATACCACCCCAGTTTTCAAAACCCGGGACATGATGTCCGCAAATCCCTGCCAGTACCCCTGAGTTTAGGGCACGACCAGAACATGTGGACGTGATTAGCCAACCCACCGGCGCATCTGGCATACTTGTCCTCCAGCCTGAAGAATTTACTCATCCGGGCCACCGTCATGTGGGCCCGGTGCACGACCTTAAACTGGATCAGGCTGAGCCTGGCGTATGTTGCAGTCGTGTTTATTCTACTCAGAGATTCTGCCCAAATACCGTCCTCCATCTCCCCCTTAGCTCCTCTTCCCACTTAAGCTTCAGGTCCTCAGTCTGTGTATCCTCTGCTCCCATTAGCTCTTTGTAAATATCTGAGACTCTACCCTCACCTACCTCTCCTCTAGAAACTACCCTGTCCTGCCTCCCCTTTGGCGGGAGGAGTGGGAAGGACGGCACCAGTCTGCGCACGAAGTCCCGCACCTGTAAGTATCTAAAGTCATTCCCTCTCGCTACCCCCAAACTTCTCCTCCAAGGCCCTCATGCTCGGGAAGCTCCCTTCCAGGACCAGATCACCCACCCTCGCAATCCCCGCCCTCCGCCACAGTCGATACCCACTGTCCACGTTCCCCGGGGCAAATCGGTGATTGCCGCAGATTGGGGTCCACACCGATGCTCTCACTTCCCCTATATGCCTCCTCCACTGGGCCTAGATCCGCCGAGCCGCCACCACTATCGGGCTGGTGGAGTACCGCGCCAGCGGGAGCGACGGGGCGCTGTAACCAGGGCTGCCAAACTGGTGCCCCTGCACAAAGCAGCCTCCATCCACTCCCAAACTGACCCCATACCCACCATCCATTTCCTTATCATCACTATGATGTTGGCCGCCCGGTAGTAGTTGCTAAAGTTCGGCAACGCCAGCCCCCGCCTCCCCTCTGTTCCTTTTGAGCATCACCTTCCTCACCCGCGGGGACTTCCCCGCCCAGACAAATCACAGGATAATTTTATTCAGCCTCTTAAAGAAGGGCCTCGAGATGAAAATGGGGAGACACTGAAATATGACCAAGAATCTCGGGAGAACCGTCATCTTAACAGTCTGCACCCTTCCCGCTAGTGACAGCAGAAGCGCATCCCAACTCCGAACCTCCTCCCTCACTCGTTCCACCAGTCGGGACAGGTTGAGCTTATGCAACTTGCCCCAGTCCCGTGCCACCTGTATCCCCAAGTATCTGAAGCTTTCTCCTACCAGCCTGAACGGCAACTCCTTCAGCCTACTCTCCTGCCCCCTCACCTGAATTATGAACAACTCGCTCTTAGCCCACTCATACAGTCCACCCATGTTCCCCTGACGGCCGAAGCACAACAGGCATTCGCCCGTATCAGAGCCGATATCGCCAAGGCAGTAGACGAGATGCTGCCCTTTCAAGCAGAGAGCGATGAGACTTCGCCCCAGCCGCCACCCTCAATCAGGCAGGCAGACCTGTGGCATTCTTTTCCCGCATCCTTCATGCCTCAGAAATTCGGCACTCATCCGTCAAAAAAGAGGCCCAAGCTATTGTTGAAACTGTGTGGCATTGGAGGCATTACCTGGCCGGCAGGACATTCACTCTCCTCACTGACCAATGGTCAGTAGCCTTCATGTTCAATAACACACAGCAGGGCAAGATCAAGAACAATAAGATCTTGAGGTGGAGGATCTAGCTCTCCACCTATAATTACGAGATTTTGTATCGCTCCGGCAAACTCAACGATCCCCCAGACGCCCTATCCCGAGGTACTTGTGCCAGCGCACAAATAGACCGACTCCGGGTCCTGCACGACAGACTTTGTCACCTGGGAGTCACACAGTTGTACCATTTTATCAAGGCCCGCAACCTGCCCTACTCCGTCGTTTCCTGAGTAACTCTGGCCTCGGGGACTCCGCGTAGCTCGTGTCCGTTCGTAAAATTTCCTTAACCAGTTGGTCCGTTTCTGCCCTATCTGTCCTGTCCCAGTATGCCCGGATTGAGATCAGCTCCCCTCTCACCACTGCCTTCAGTGCCTCCTGGAGCACCGCTGCTGAGACTTCTCCGGTATCATTTACCTGCAGGTAATTCTGTATGCATTTCCTGAGTCTCTCACACACCGCCAGGCCCGCTAGCAATTCAACTTCCAACCTCCATTGTGGGCGTTGAAAGCTATCCTTACAAATCTGTAGACCTACCCAGTGCGGAGCATGGTCCGATCTGGCAATTGCCGAATATTCTGCCCCCACCATCCCAGCCAGCAAGTCCCTACTCATGACAAAGGAATCAATTCGGGAATACACCTTATGGATGTGGGAGTAGTACAAAAACTCCCTCGCCGATGGACGGCTAAATCTCCACGGATCAGCTCCCCCCCCCATTTGCTCCATGAACCATCTCAGTTCCTTTGCCATCGCTGGCAACCTGCCCGTTTTGGAACACGACCGATCCAGGCTCGGGTCCAGGACTGTGTTAAAGTCCCCACCCATGATCAGTTTGCACAAGTCCAAGTCGGGGATCTTCCCTAGCAACCTCCTGATAAAATCCACATTGTCCCAATTAGGGGCATATACACTGACCAGGACTACTCTCACCCCTTCGAGCTTACCCCTAATCATAATAAATCTGCCACCCCCGTCTGCAACTGTACCCCCCGCCTCAAATTCAACCCTTTTATTAATCAGGATCGCAACCACCCTAGTCTTAGTGTTGAGCCCCGAATGAAAGACCTGACTGACCCAGCCCTTCCTTAACCTAACCTGGTCTGCCACTTTCAGGTGCGTCTCCTGCAGCACGACTACATCCGCCTTCAGAACCCACAAATGCGCGAACACACGCGCCCTCTTCACTGGCCCGTTTAGCCCTCTAACATTCCAGGTGATCAGCCTGGTTGGGGGGCACTTTGGCAATCAGCCATTCCCTTTCCTTGGCCAGCCCTCCAGCCATATGTCGCGCTTCCTCTGGCCTGCCTCCTGGCCGGCTCCATCCATGACCTCCCCACTGTTGCCATGTCCAGCTTCCATCCTCGTCAGTAGATCAACTTCTCCCCGTCCCCCCCCCCCCCTAGTAACACCATTCTACCACCTAACCCCTGCCCTAATCTAACTAAATGAACCCCACCGCTCCCCACCTGGCTTCCGTGACGAGCCCACCCAGTTAGCCTGGTGGCTCCCAGCTTCGGCGCCAGCGCGTCTCTCACCCATTGTTCCCTGGCTCTATGCACACACCCTATACAAGTCAGAGACATCCCCAACACAAGTGCAAGTTAAATTAAACAGATAGAGATAAGAAGTACCAGGCACTCTCAGCCCTTCCCCTCCAAACACAGAAAAGATTGCAAAAAATTCCCAGAAACCCCCATCATAACCACATCTTTTTAACTATTTTCTTTTTTATTTTCCCCTTACCAAAACTCCAACCAAACAAGGAACCCAAAGAGGAAACATTCAAGGAAACCACGAAAAAGAACAAGGAAAACACATCGCAAACAAAATACATCAACCTAAAAAGGTCGAAAAAAACGAAAAGAACGGACCCAAGCATGCAGGCATCTCTCAAAGCGAGAAAGAAACAAAATAGACTTAAAAGTTCCACCATGAGTCCAAGAGTCCTCAGCTCAGGGCCAGCCCTTGCTTCTTAACAAAGTCCATCGCCTCCTCGGGTTCCTCGAAATAGTGGTGCTGACTCTCATACATAATCCTCAGTCGCGCCGGAAAAAGCAGTCCGAATTTCACCTGGTTCTTATACAAAATCTCCTTCACCTGCCTGTAGCCTCCCCTCCTCCTGGCCACCTCAGTGCTCAGGTCTTGGTAAACACGCAGGGTGCTATTGTCCCAAGTACAGCTTTGTGTGCTCTTGGCCCATTGCAGAACCTGCTCCTTGTCCAGGTACCTGTGGAACCGGACCACCATCGCTTGTGTGGGACCCCCTTGTCGCGGCTGCCTTACCGCACTCTGTGTGCCCTGTCCACCACCAGCGGGCGAGGGAACACCTCGTTCCCCAGCAGCTTCTGAAACATACCCGCCACATACGTGGCAGCATCCAGCCCCTCAGCCTTCCCCCCCCCCCCCCCCCCCCCCACCCTCCCCCCCCCCCCCCCCCACCCCCCCCCCCCCCCCCCCCCCCTCCCGGGAGGCCAACAATTCTTACTTTCTGCTGTTGGGATCTGTTGTCCAGGTCTTCCAGCCTTTCCAGGAGCACTTTTTGCTGATCCCTCAACCGCCGAATCTCCACGTCCGCCACCGTTTGAAAGTCGGCCTGCTCCTCCACCGTCTTCTCCAGCTCCTGGAGCTTCTCAGCCTGATCATCCAGCCTTTTTTCCAATCGGTCAAACGACTTCTGGAGCGGCTCCAAATTATCGCGCTTCTTGCGGGATCAACCATACTTACCTGTTGGACGCGGCCCCTGCACTCCGGGGTCTCCCTTTGTTTATGGATTCTCCAAAGTGGCTGCTTGCGGCACCATCTTGGTTTCTCAGCTTCCTCCCTGCCTGCCAAAGCCAACACTTATCATGCAGCCAATCCTACTCCTTCCCTCTTGGCTGTTCTGTGTCGGAAGGTTTCCCTCTGGGGCTTGTCTATCTCCTGCTGCACTGGCCTCAGCTATAAATATGCAGAGTGCGGTTGGCCGAATGCTTACTTTGGGTTTGCATTTCACAGAAGTAGATTTTGCCACTGTAATCACCATGTTGCTGACTGCAGTCTGATGCTCCTAATCTGACCCCACTGCATTCGCCACTGCTTGGCTGCCTACACAGATTGTGGGGGTGATGCACTATCAATTACGACGAGATGAGAGTAGAGTGTAATCGAGGCTTTATTAAGCAGAGATGTGTAGCCTCCTGCAGTTGCTGCCGAAATGGCTGCAGCTCGGTGAGCCCACACATTTATACTCCGCCTACTGGGCGGAGCCAGCAGGCAGGGATCTTCCCCCATACCTGTAGTACAGGGGCCTTACCGTAATACCCTCGTATGTGATATACAACAGTGGTGGCTACCACATTCATCCCGTTAAAAAAAGAGTCCAGTGGGGTGGTGGATAAACTATTTTCATGCATAGGTTAACATTTTGGGGATAATTCACAAATTCAACCGATGGGGTGCCTTAATCCTCCGCTGTGAGCGCTGCAGTCCAGGTGGCGATGCAGGCGTCGGCTCGGTCGCCGGTGACTCCGGGAGCGTGTAGTCCTCATCTTCACCCTCGAGTGGGACCAAGGGGAGGACGGATCGTCCTGAAGCGGGGGCTGTGGTGAGGTGCGCTGGAGGGAGGAAGGGTGGCGCCGGGGCAGAGGGGGGGGGAACCAGCTGGTGCCAGGTCCCTGAGTGAGACTGTGCCTTGGTGGCCGTTGGGGTACGCCACGTAGGCATGCTGCGGGTTTGCATGGAGTAGCGGTGCACCCTCTCGGTCTGCCTTGTGGAGCCGCACGTGCTTGCGGAGGAGAACGGGCCCTCGAGCTGCCAGCCATGTTGGGAGCGAAACCCTGGAGGTGGACTTCCTGGGGGAGGCATGGAGACATTCATGGGGGGTTGCATTAGTCACAGTGCACAGGAGCGATCGGATGGGGTGAAGTGCGTCGGGGAGGACCTCCTGCCAGCGGGAGGCCGGGAGAATTTTGGACCGTAGGGCCACCAGGACGGCCTTCCAGACCGTCCCATTCTCCCGCTCCACCTGCCTGTTTCCGGGGGTTGTAGCTGGTCGTTCTGCTCGAGGCGATGCCCTTGCTGAGCAGATACTGACGCAGCTCATCACTCATAAAGGAGGATCCCCGGTCGCTGTGGATGTAGGCGGGGAAACCGAACAGAGCGAAGATGGTGTTGAGGGCTTTCATGACTGTGGCAGACGTCATATCGGGGCATGGGACGGCGAAGGGGAATCTGGAGTATTCGTCGACCACGTTAAGGAAGTACGTGTTTCGGTCGGTGGAGGGGAGGGGCCCTTTGAAATCCACGCTGAAGCGTTCAAAGGGGCGGGAGGCCTTCACTCGATGCGCACGGTCTGGCCGGTAGAAGTGCGGTTTGCACTCCGCGCAGACCTGGCAGTCTCTGGTGATCACCCTGACCTCCTCAATAGAATAGGGCAGATTGCGGGCCTTTATGAAGTGAAAGAACCAGGTGACCCCTGGGTGACAGAGATCGTCGTGTAGGGTCCGGAGTCTGTCCACTTGTGCGCTGGCACATGTACCTCTGGGTAGGGCATCGAGGGCTCGTTGAGCTTACCGGGGCGATACAAAATCTTGTAATTATAGGTGGAGAGCTCGATCCTCCACCTCAAGATTTTATCATTTTTGATCTTGCCCCGCTGTGTGTTATTGAACATGAAGGCAACCGACCGTTGGTCAGTGAGGAGAGTGAATCTCCTGCCGGCCAGGTAATGCCTCCAATGCCGCACGGCTTCAATGATCGCTTGGGCCTTCTTTTCGACGGAGGAGTGCCGAATTTCAGAGGCATGGAGAGTGCGTGAAAAGAATGCCACGGGCCTGCCTGCCTGGTTGAGGGTGGTGGCCAGAGCGACGTCTGATGCATCGCTCTCGACTTGGAAGGGGAGCGACTCATCGACCGTGTGCATCACGGCCTTGGCGATGTCGGCCTTGATACTGTTGAAGGCCTGGTGAGCCTCGGCCATCAGTGGGAAAAACGGTGGATTGAATGAGTGGGCGGGTCTTGTCCACATAGTTAGGGACCCACTGGGCGTAGTACGAGAAGAACCCCAGGCATCATTTGAGGGCCTTGGGGCAGTGGGGGAGGGGGACCTCCATGAGGGGGCGCATCCGATCGGGGTCAGGCCCTAGAACTCCATTTTGCACCACATAGCCAAGGGCGGCTAAGCGGTTGGTGCTGAACACGCACTTCTCCTTGTTGTACGTAAGGTTGAGGAGTTTGGCGGTGTGGAGGAATTTGGAAAGGTTAGCGTCGTGGTCCTGCTGGTCGAGGCCGCAGATGGTGACGTTATCCAGGTATGGGAAGGTGGCCCGCAGTCCGTACCGATAAACCATTCAGTCCATCTCGCGTTGGAAGACCGAGACCCCATTAGTGACGCCGAAGGGAACCCTAAGGAAGTGGTAAAGTCAGGCATCCGCTTCAAACAAAGTGTATGGGCGGTCCGCCTTGCAAATGGGGAGCTGGTGGTAGGCCAATTTCAGGTCCACTGTCGAGAAGACCCGGTACTGGGCAATCTGATTGACCGTGGGAGGGGGTACGCATCGAGCTGCGTGTACCGATTGATGGTCTGACTGTAGTCAACGACCATCCTGTTTTTCTCCCCAGTTTTGACACTACCACTTGGGCTCTCCAGGGGCTGTTGCTGGCCTCGGTGGTGCCTTCCCGCAGCAGCCGCTGAACCTCAGACCTTATGAAGGTCCGGTCCTGGGCACTGTACCGTCTGCTCCTGGTGGCGACGGGTTTGCAATCCGGGGTGAAGTTTGCAAACAGAGAAGGGGGGGTCGACCTTTAGGGTCGCGAGGCCGCACACAGTGAGGGGTGGTAGGGGCCCGCCAAATTTCAGAGTTAGACTTTGGAGGTTGCACTGGAAGTCCAGGCCGAGTAGCAAGGCAGCACAGAGGTTGGGGAGGACGTAGAGCCAGAAGTCGCTGAACTCTACGCCCTGGATGGAGAGGGTGGCGGTGCAGTACCCCCAGATCTCCACGGAGTGGGATCCGGAGGCCAGGGAGATTCGTTGTGTGATGGGTGTACTGCGAGTGAGCAGCGCCTTACCGTATCGGGTGGATGAAGCTCTCTGTGATCCCGGAGTCAGGAAGGCATGATGTCTTGTTCCCATCGACCTTTACCGTCGTCGATGTGGTTGCGAGGTTGTGCGGCCGGGACTGGTCGATCGTGATGGAGGCGAGCTGTAGCTGGTCGGCGGCGGTTGCTGGCGATGAGCAGCCCGATGAGGTGCCCGACGAGCAGGGGTCCTGAGGCGGGGAAGATGGCGGCGCCCACGGGGCGCATGTGGCGGTCAGCATTAAAGATGGCGGTGCACACGGGCCGCACGAGGCCTGATGGGGGGAAGATGGCCACGCCCACGGGTCCCACGTGTCCTGAGGCAAGCAAGATGGCGGCGCCCACAGGCCGCACGTGTTGTGAGGCAAGGAAGATTGCGGCATCCACGGGCCGCACGTGGGTTGCCGGGACACAAATGGCGGCACCCACGGGTCACACATGGGGGTGCAGGAACAATGGGCCTGGTTACAGCGGCGATCGAGCAGGCCTGGCACACAGCAGCGAAATGTCCTTTCTTCCCGCAGGCCTTGCAGAGTGTGCTCCGCGCCGGGCAGCGCTACCGGGGGTGCTTCATCTGTCTGCAGAAGTAGCACTTGGGTCCCCCGGGGTTGGCTGGCTGCCGTGCGGCGCAGACCTGGGGTTGGCTGGGGGCGGTCGCTGGTGGGGTCCACGATGGGGCGGTCGCTGGCGGGGTCCACGATGGGGCAGTCACTGGTGGGGTCCACGATGGGGCGGTCGCTGGCGGGGTCCACGATGGGGCGGTCGCTGGTGGGGTGAACGATGGGGCGGTCGCTGGTGGGGTCCACGATGGGGCGGTCGCTGGTGGGGTCCACGATGGGGCGGTCGCTGGCGGGGTCCACGATGGGACGGTCGCTGGCGGGGTCCACGATGGGGCGGTCGCTGGTGGGGTGAACGATGGGGCGGTCGCTGGTGGGGTCCACGATGGGACGGTCGCTGGTGGGGTCCACGATGGGGCGGTCGCTGGTGGGGTCCACGATGGGGCAGTCACTGGTGGGGTCCACGATGGGGCGGTCGCTGGTGGGGTGAACGATGGGGCGGTCGCTGGCGGGGTGAACGATGGGGCGGTCGCTGGTGGGGTCCACGATGGGGC
The DNA here is from genome assembly GCF_902713615.1 of Scyliorhinus canicula. Lineage (NCBI taxonomy): Eukaryota > Metazoa > Chordata > Chondrichthyes > Carcharhiniformes > Scyliorhinidae > Scyliorhinus > Scyliorhinus canicula. The sequence continues at coordinate 75,509,134 of NC_052146.1, read as the reverse complement.
GGTCACTGGCGGGGTCCACGATGGGGCGGTCGCTGGTGGGGTGAACGATGGGGCGGTCGCTGGTGGGGTGAACGATGGGGCGGTCGCTGGTGGGGTCCACGATGGGACGGTCGCTGGCGGGGTCCACGATGGGGCGGTCGCTGGTGGGGTCCACGATGGGGCGGTCGCTGGTGGGGTGAACGATGGGGCGGTCACTGGCGGGGTCCACGATGGGGCGGTCGCTGGTGGGGTCCACGATGGGGCGGTCGCTGGCGGGGTGAACGATGGGGCGGTCGCTGGTGGGGTCCACGATGGGGCGGTCGCTGGTGGGGTCCACGATGGGGCGGTCGCTGGTGGGGTCCACGATGGGGCGGTCGCTGGCGGGGTCCACGATGGGGCGGTCGCTGGTGGGGTCCACGATGGGGCGGTCGCTGGCGGGGTCCACGATGGGGCGGTCGCTGGTGGGGTCCACGATGGGGCGGTCGCTGGCGGGGTCCACGATGGGGCGGTCGCTGGTGGGGTGAACGATGGGGCGGTCGCTGGTGGGGTGAACGATGGGGCGGGTCGCTGGCGGGGTCCACGATGGGGCGGTCGCTGGTGGGGTCCACGATGGGGCGGTCGCTGGCGGGGTCCACGATGGGGCGGTCGCTGGCGGGGTGAACGATGGGGCGGTCACTGGTGGGGTCCACGATGGGGCGGTCACTGGTGGGGTGAACGATGGGGCGGTCGCTGGTGGGGTCCACGAAGTCCAGGAGGGGGGCGCCGTGTAGTCGGGGGCGTACGCTTGTACATTACAGGAGGCGACCCTTAGTGAGCTCGCGGGTTTCTTGGTCGGCGCGAGGTTGAGGGTAGCCTCTTCTAAGAGGCGCTGGCGGATGTACGCCGACCCTATGTCCGTAACGAAACCGTCCCTGATTAGGAGCTGGGAATGTTCAACGGTCGAAGTGGCCTGGGAATCGCAGTCCCTCGCCAGGGCATGCAGGGCACGTCAGAAATCTTCCACAGACTCACCGGGGAGTTGATGCCGTGTGGACAGGAGGTGCCTGGCGTAGAGTTTGTTGGGTGTAGTTCTCTTTCAGAAGCGCCATGGCCTCAGCGTAGGTGGGTGCGTCCCAGATGAGGGGAAAGATATCGGAGCTCAGCCGTGTGTACAGGGTCTGGAGTTTCTGTGCCTCTGTGGGTGGTTCTGTCGCAGATCCGATGTATGCCTCGAAGCAAGCTAGCCAATGGGCGAAGGCCGACCTGGCGTTGTCTGCTTGAGGGTGCAGCTGCAGGCGATCTGGTTTGATGAGGAGGTCCATCGCTGTAAAACCTCTGTGTAATAAATTGATGCACTATCAATTACGACGAGACGAGAGTGGAGAGTAATCGAGGCTTTATTAATCAGAGATGTGGAGCCTCCTGCAGCTGCTACCAGAATGGGAGCAGCTCGGTGTGCACACACATTTATACTCCACCTACTGGGCGGAGCCAGCAGGCAGAGATCTACCCCTGTACCTGTAGGACAGGAGCCTTACCCTAATACCCTCGTATGTGATATATACAACAGTGGTGACTACCATAGGGGAAAAAGTGACACAACAGGGGCTTCCTCGGATTTCCAGGTGAAGCTGCACACAACAGTACAACAGACGATCTGGTACCCCCTCGTTGCCAAAGATTAATTTTTACCCCTTATTCTCAAAGTGTGCACAGACTTCTGATTGATTAAAGCAGCTAACTCAGGTTGCCAACTCTCCAAGGTTGGCCTGGACTTCCAGGGCTGTGTGCAACCCGGGAGAAAAATCTTCACGGCATTAAGTGCTCTTTCCGAGAGCCGGTACAGTCTCTTTTTTTAAAATAATCTTTATTGTCACAAGTAGGCTTACATTGCAATGGAGTTACCGTGAAAAACCCCCAGTCGCCACATTCCGGCGCCTGTTCGGGTACACTGAGGGAGAATTCAGAATGTCCAAATTACCTAGCAGCACGTCTTTCAGGACTTGTGGGAGGAAACCGGAGCACCCGGAGGAAACCCACGCACACACGGGGTGGACGTGCAGACTCCGCACAGACAGTGACCCAAGCCGGGAATCGAACCTGGGACCCTGGAGCTGTGAAGCCACAGTGCTAACCACTGTGCTACCGTGGCCGCCTGTGCTCGATGGGCTGAATTGTATGATTCTATGATTGTTGATTGTCACTTTCTTTGAGCATTTCCTTTTGCTAGTCTGGCTAAGATTTCCCTCCCATTAGAATGTTTAGGCCTTTGTTACCTTTGGACTTGGCTAACACAACACTCTCACTTTCAAATCACTCCATGGCCTCACCTATCCATAACTCTGGAATCTCCTCCAGTGCATATCCCTCCACGATCTCTGTACTCCTCTCTTCTGGCTTCCCAATTTTAATCGCTCCACCATTGATGGCTGCACTTTCAGCTGCCTGAGCTCGAAAGATGTTGAATTCCCTCCTTCAACATCTCCGCCCCGATCCTGTGGGCAGTGGGAGAGAGTGGCCTGGTGGTAGTGGATCTGGACTAGTCATCCGGAAGCCCAGAAATAATAGTTTGGTGGACATGTGTTCAAGCCCCACGCTGGCAGCTGGTGGAATTTAATTCCAGTGAATAAAATCTGGAACGGAAAGCTGGTCTCAGTAATGGCGACCATCGTCGCTTGTAAAAACCCAACTGGTTCACTATTGACCTTTCGGGAAGGAAATCTGCCGTCCTTAACCGCTCTGGTCTACATGTGACTCCAGACCCACAGCAATGTGGTTGACTCTTAACTGCCCTCTGAAATGGCCGAGCAAACCACTCAGTCAAGGGCAATTAGGGATGGGCAAAAAATCCTGACCTCGCCAGCAAGGCCCGCATCTTGTTAAAAAAAGTCTCTTTCCATCTTGGAAGATCTCTGTAACGCCTATCTCCTTGACCAAGCGATCTTCTCCAATGTCACCTAATTTTGCTTACTAATGCTCTTGTGGAGCACCTCAAGACATTGACTGTGTCCAAGATACTAGATCAATGCAAATTGTTGCTAAATTACAAGGACTGTGGAGCCTGGGGCCCTAATATTGGCCATGGCTCAGTGGATAGCAGCCTGCATCAGAAGGCCCCATGGATTTTAAGGCCCACATCCAGGACTTAAGCTGACGCTCAGTGCATGCACTATGAGAAGTGTCATCTTTCCATTGAGGCATTTAGAAGTTCGCTTTGCCTTATGGGAAAATTCTGACGCTGTGAAATGTGGAAAATAATATCAGGTATCTTTCACATAATAACAGTGCAGAAGAGGCCATTCAATACATCGAGTCTGCACCGATACATGAAAACACCTGACCTACCTAAACCCATTTGTCAGTACTTGGCCCATAGCCTTGAATGTTATGACATCAAAGTAACTTCATTGCAGTGTTAATGCCAGCCTACGTGTGACACTAATAAAGATTATTATTATGCCAAGTACTCATCCACATACTTTTTAAATGATGGGAGGAAACCCGCTTCTACCACCCACCCAAGCAGTGTGTTCCTGACCATTACCACTCTCTGGGTAAAAAAGCTTTTTCTTCAAATGCCCCCTAAACCTCCTGCCCCTTAGCTTGAACTTGTGTCCACTCATGACTGACGCTTCAACTAAGGGGAACAGCTGCTCCCTATCCACCCTGTCCATGCCCCTCATAATCCTGTGCACCTCGATCAGGTTGCCCCCCAGTCTTCTCTGCTCCAGAGAAAACAAGCCTATCCAACCTCTCTTCCTAACTGAAGTGCTCCATCCCAGGCAACATCCCAGTGAATCGCCTTTGCCCATCCTCCAGTGCAATCACATCCATCCTATAATGTGGCGACCAGAATTGCGCACACTACTCAAATTGCTCCTTCAAAAGTGCATCACCTCACACTTTTCAGGGTTAAATTCCATCTGCCAATTTTCTGCCCATTTCACCATCCCGTCTATATCATCCTGTAACCCAAGACACTCAACCGCACTGTTATCCACCCAGCCAATCTTTATGCCATCCACAAACTTACTGATCTTGACCCAGCACAGATCCCTGTGGGATACCACTGGACACTGGTTCCCAGTCACTAAAACATCATCTGTCATCAGCCTCTGTCTCCTACAACTAGGCCAATTTTGAATCCACTGTATTAAAATGACCCTGCATCCCATGTGCAATTAGAACATAGAACAGTACAGCACAGAACAGGCCCTTCAGCCCTCGATGTTGTGCCGAGCAATGATCACCCTACTTAAACCCACGTAACCCAACAATCCCCCCATTAACCTTACACTACGTGCAATTTATCATGGCCAATCCACCTAACCTGCACATCTTTGGACTGTGGGAGGAAACCGGAGCACCCGGAGGAAACCCACGCACACACGGGGAGGACATGCAGACTCCACACAGACAGTGACCCAGCCGGGAATCGAACCTGGGACCCTGGAGCTGTGAAGCATTGATGCTAACCACCATGCTACCGTGAGGCCCCAAATTGCCTGAATAAGTCTCCATGTGGGATCTTGTCAAGGGCTTTGCTGAAATCTATATACTTTAGATAAACTGCACTACCCTCATTTATATACCTGGTCACATGTTCAAAAGATTCAGTCAGATTTGTTAGGCATGACTTCCCTCTGATTCCTGATTAAACCTTGCCTCTCCAAGTGGAGATAGATTCCCTCCTTGAGAACTTTCTCTAATAATTTCCTGACGTGAGACTCACTGGTCGGTAGTTCCCTAGCTTATCTGTACAACCTCTCTTAACTAGTGGGACCACATTAGCTGTTCTCCAGTCCTCTGGCACCTTCCCTGAGGTGAGAGAGGAATTAAAGATTTGAGTCAGAGTCCTGGCAATCTTCTCCCTCGCCTCCCACAGCAACCTGGGACACAATTCATCCGGGCCTGAGATCTGTCCACTTTTAAGCCTGTCAACGCCTCCAATAGCTTATCTCTCCCTATGCAATTTGCTCACATTCTCTATCCCTGAGTCCCAATTCTACCTCCTCATTCTCTTGGGTGAAGACAGATGTGAAGTATTCGTTCAACACCCTGCCAATGTCCTCTGGCTCCACCCACAGATTTCCCCCTTGGTCCCTACTCTTTCCCTGGTTATCATCTTCCCATTGATATACAGAATATCTTGGGATTTTCCCTACTTTAACCATCCAGAGTTTTCCCATATCCCCTCTTAATTGCTTTCTTAAGCTTCACCCAGCACTCCCGATATTCCACTAACATCTCCGCTGATTTGCTCCCCTTGTACTTGCTCAAAGCCTCTCTCTTCCTTCTCAGCGTACCCTGATTATCTCTGGTCATCCATGGTTCTCTGGGCTAGTTACTCCTTCCCAGCACCCTTAGTGATACATTTACTATATATTTTGTGCTAAACTAGGACTGGTCAATAAGGAAAAACACTTCTTTCAAGTGAAGCTGTGATTTATTTATACCATAAGAAGTCTTACAACACCAGGTTAAAATCCAACAGGTTTATTTCGAATCACTTACTTTCGGAGCACTGCTCCTTCCTCAGGTGAATGTAGAAGCAGTTTCCAGAAACATACATATGTAGGTAAAGTCAAAAATGCAAGACGGTACTTTGAATGCGAATCTTTGCAGGTAATTAAGTCTTTACAGGTCCAGACGGAGCAGGTTAAAGAGGGATGAATTGTCTCAAGCCAGGACAGTTGGTAGGATTTTGCAAGCCCAGGCCAGATGGTGAGGGGTGAATGTAATGCGACATGAATCCCAGGTCCCGGTTGAGGCCGTACTCATGTGTGCGGAACTTGGCTATAAGTTTTTGCTCGGCAATTCTGTGTTGTCGCGCATCCTGAAAGCCGCCTTGGAGAACGCTTACCCGGAGATCAGAGGCTGAATGCCCTTGACTGCTGAAGTGTTTCCTGGCTGGAAGGGAACATTCCTGCCTGGCAATTGTCACACAATGTCCGTTCATCCGTTGTCGCAGTGTCTGCATGGTCTCGCCAATGTACCACGCTTCATGTGCAATGGTGGTATCCATGTCGATGATCTGGCATGTCTTGCAGAGATTACCATGGCAGGGTTGTGTGGTGTCGTGGTCGCTGTTCTGAAGACTGGGTAGTTTGCTGCAAACAATGGTTTGTTTGAGGTTGCGCCGTTGAGGTTGAAGGCAAGTAGTGGGGGTGTGGGGATGACCTTGGTAAGATGTTCATCTTCATCGATGACATGTTGAAGGCTGCGAAGAAGATGCCGTAGTTTCTCCGCTCCGGGGAAGTCCTGGACGATGAAGGGTACTCTGTCGGTTGTGTCCCATGTTTGTCTTCTGAGTAGGTCGGTGCAGTTTTTTGCTGAGGCGTGTTGGAACTGTCGATCGATGAGTCGAGTGCTAAATACCGTTTGTACAAGGGCAACTTTCAGCGTCTGTAGATGTCTGTTACACTCCTCGTCTGAGCAGATCCTGTGTATATGGAGGGCTTGTCCATAGGGGATGGCTTCTTTAATGTGTTTAGGGTGGACGCTGGTGAAGTGGAGCATCGTGAGGTTATCCATGGGCTTGCGGTAAAGCGGAGAACTGAGATGACCGTCCTTGATGGGGATGAGGGTGTCCAAGAATGCAACCGATTCTGGAGAGTAGTCCATGGTGAGGTCTGATGGTGGGAATCAGTTATTTCAGCAGCCCCCGACCGGCACCGCGGCGACCGTGCAGATGGGATTGGCAGCAATTCTCCGGTCACCGGAGAACCGGCGGCGGAGCGGTGTGGTGGGAATTTCCCTTGCCCCCAGCGATTCTCTGACCCGTCGCAGGCTCGGAGAATCCCAGTCCATGACACCAAGAATGGTGCATATAAAGTCAACCAACTCTGAGAGGATTGAATCCTCAGCTGCGTTTTTCGCTAAAGGCAGCCATGTGAAGGACAAGAGAGAAGGTAAAGCTGGAGGGATTGAAGAATATTTACTGATTGAAAATGAACCAAGTATTTCCCTCAGCATCGACAATATTGCTGGTAGTTTGACTGTAAAAGATCCTCAAAATGTGGCTAAATATCCATTGGACAATCAGGAAGGACCGACTGCATTAATCAAGAGTCAGAAAGCGTACAAACAGAGTTATAGACAAACACCAGGGGACACTCTATAAGCTACTTATGGTGTGGACATAAGAAATTCTGAATCACTAAAGCTACACTGTCTTGACTAAAACCATGGAGACTGGTTCAGTTAGAGACTGAAACACAATGCATGTTATGTTGCAGATACAAGCAAAAATGTTGGGTCCCCAGAATGCCAAGTAGAGTTTGAGAGACTGACGGCCATGTCAGTGGACCAACCGGATCTGGCTTCCCGGACCTTTCCAGATCATTTAAAGTGGCCGCAGATGGGAGGCACGGTGGCGCTGTGGTTAGCACTGCTGCCTCACGGCGCCGAGGACCCGGGTTCGATCTCGGCCCCGGGTCACTGTCCATGAGGAGTTTGCACATTCTCCCCGTGTTTGCATGGGTCTCACCTCCACAATCCAAAGATGTGCAGGGTAGGTGGATTGGTCACGCTAAATTGCCCCTTAATTGGAATAAAATGAATTGGGAACTTTAAATTTATTAAACAAAAGTGGGTACAGGTGCCAGTGACCTGGGGGTGGAGGCAGTGCTCTATAAAACCACAGTGCAGGAAAAGAGAAGCCAGTGGGATATTTTTTGCAAAAACTAAATTTGTACCAGAGAAAACATTCCACCATTGAAAAGGAAGCCTTGCCATTGCTACTAGTCCTGTAACACTTTGAAGTTTATGTTAGACATGACAACAAACAAAGCTTGCGTTTATAGTGAAGTTTAAAACCTGGAACGCAAGGTTATTCTATTGGAGTATATTGTTACAATAGTTCAATGTTAAAATTGTATATATTCCTGAAAAGGATAATGTGATTGTGGATGCGTTTAAGGGCTGACTCGTTACCAACATTGAGATTGGGAAGTAGACCTTCATGCTGGGGATGGATATGCGTTTGTGGTTTACGTCTTGCATACCTCATAATGAAATGTCCGTGCCCTGAAATTTCATTCTTTTGTGTGGGGGAGGTGTGTAAGGGTCCTTCCTATTTGTCCCCTTACTTTCCCTTTTTTACTTTTGCCGTTACATTTTTGACCCATGGATGAATAATAGACATATGTCTTTAAGGCAGCCTGTGCCTTTAATAAAGCAGAAGAAAGCAGTGGAATGTGCCTTTAGTTCAAGCAGAGGATTTCAGCAGCAGGAGGGACCACTGTGTTAGTCTGTGCTGGTTCAAACCAGAGCTGTGGACTGTCCATCACCAATGACCGAGATTGGCTGGAGCTTGGTTTGATTGGTTTGTCTGGTGGCCAACGAATTGGCCCAAAAGGCTGTGTTCTGCCCAGTAACAGGTGACGATTGGATATTATTTCACTGGAAGGTTTTTCAGAGTTCTAAGGTTTCAGTTCTGATTCTGGAAGCCTGCTGAAGGGATCTAACTACCTCTCTACAAAATGGTCGACTACTCCTATTCAGAAGGCCACTATAAGGGCTGACTCTCTCTCTCCAGCAAGTCTGGGTGCCGTTCCCTTGTGACGGCAGAAGTCTGTAGTCAAACCACGAGCTGGAAGCAGGATTTGATGTGAAATAAGGTGTCTCTCCAGAAAGCCTGCTGCCTGTGAGCACTACATTTTCTAACCTGGTTGAATGATTCTGCAAAGAAATCCATTGCCAGCCGAAAACCAGAAACTTTAGTCAGCCGACTTACTGTGTGGAAAATGTGCTAAAGAACAACCATTTGAAGAAAGACTCATTCTCATTATTTTACCCCTTTCCACCCCTCTGTGTTTGTCTGCCTTGTGTGTGTGGTTAGAGGGTGGGACAGTTAAAGTGGGCAATAGGTGTTAACTGGTTGTCATCCAGTTGTGTAAACTGGATATTTCAAGATAGCTCTGGGTATAAATAAACAATAATTGTGTTTAAACTTACAAACCTGGTGACTGTAATTATTGGGCAGCCAAGGGTCAAAGAGTTTTTATAAGATTTATTGGTTAATTCAGTTGTGACTCTGTGGCGAGTGTTACTGACCGTGCACTTACCCAGGGAGTTATAACGCCGTGCTCCTGCTCTCTCCCTGTGGAAGCATTTTTCAAAACGCTTTACCCTTCATACCAGTTATATTTTTGTATAATTCGACCCCCCCTCCCCAGCATCCCCATCATTTCTATCTGCCCCTCCCCTATCTCTGCATCTCCGCTGCTGAATCTCTTATCCAGGCCTCAGTTAGCCCCCAGTCCTGGCCGCCTCCTGGGTCCTAACTCACACAGTGTTAACCTGCCGCCATGCGCTCACTCAGGCTCACAGTCCAGCGGCCTCTCAATTTCTAACTTCTCCCCCTTGTCTTCAAGCCCTCAATAGTTTCGCCGCTCCCTACCTCTGTAATCACTCCCAGCTCTGCAACGCGCTCGGATCTCTGCGCTACTCCAATTCTGGCCGATGCCATGTCTTGACCACTCCACCATTGGCGGCTCTGCCTCCCATTGTCCAGGCCGCAAAGTTCTTGACCCCTAAACCCCTCCACCTCGCTTTCCACCTTTAACACACTCTCTAACATCCACCTCACCAACCTTCGACCAGATGATCTCTTGTTGCCTTGTGTGGTAGCGTCAAGTTTTGTTTGATTTCTCTCCTGTGAAGCACCATGTGACTATGTTTGGGGGGCTATACAAATAAAAGTTGTTGTTGCTTTCTTTAATTTTACCGCTCCTTATTCTCGCCATTATTCCCTGGTGTTAATTCCAAACCTTTCCCTCTTGCTGCTTTGACCCACTCTCGTTATTCCATCCCTCTGTCACCCACTCCTCTTGCCTTTCAGGAACCTGCATGTATTTGGTGCATCAAGTAATTTAAGTTGTTCAATAATTACCAGTTAACAATTTGGCCCATCGATTCGCAATCAGTCAGTCCCTTCAGTTGGACCAAAATAAACCCGGATTTGTTTTCAAAATACAGCCAACACTGACCTCCTGTGGTCATATCCTGACATTACAATGGGCTGTGCCTTATTCATTTATGATGTGAAGATGCTGTACTGTTCTATGTTCTATGTTCTATGCCGGCATTGGACTGGGGTGAGCACAGTAAGGAGTCTTACAGCACCAGGTTAAAGTCCAACAGGTTTATTTCGAACCACTAGCTTTTGGAGCACAGCTCCTTCCTCAGGTGAATGGAGAGGTGGGTTCCAGAAACAATTATAAAAAAGATTTGCTCTTATATGGCGCCTATCGCAACAGTTCACAGGCGATGTAATACTTTCTGAAGTGTGGCATTGTTGGAATGCGGCAAAAAATGAATGTTAATTCCTGGGATGAGGGGCTTATCATATGAGGAAAGGTTAGGCAGCACAGTGTCACAGTGGTTAGCACCGCTTCCTCACAGCACCAGGGACCCGGGTTCAGTTCTGACCTTGGAGTGTGTGGAGTTTTTACTTTCTCCCCGGGTCTGTGTGGGTTTTCTCCGGGCTTTCTGGTTTCTTCCCACAGTTCAAAGATGTGCAGGTTAAGTGGGGCTACGGGGCCTAGGGTGGGTGAGCGGACTCAAGTAGGTCCAAGGGTCAGTGCAGATTCGATGGGCTGAAAGGCCTCCTTCTGCACCGCAGGGATTCCAAATGTGGCTGTGGGTGACTCCTTTCTGGCTGGCCACTCACTCCTCGGTGCTCCCAACTGAAAACACAGGGGGAAACGATGGAGCGAAATGATGGAGGAAGCTCCGGAGGGAGGAGATTCCGGAGAGAGGAGACTCCAGAGGGAGGAGAATCCAGAGGGAGGAGATTCCGGAGGGAGGAGATTCCGGAGAGAGGAGACTCCAGAGGGAGGAGACTCCAGAGGGAGGAGAATCCAGAGGGAGGAGAATCCCGGAGGGAGGAAATTCCGGAGGGAGGAGATTCCGGAGGGAGGCGATTCCGGAGGGAGGAGACTCTGGAGGGAGGAGATTCCGGAGAGAGGAGACTCCGGAGGGAGGAGATTCCGGAGGGAGGAGACTCCGGAGGGAGGAGACTCCAGAGGGAGGAGATTCCGGAGGGAGGAGATTCCGGAGGGAGGAGACTCCAGAGGGAGGAGTCGCCAGAGGGAGGAGATTCCGGAGGGAGGAGACTCCAGAGGGAGGAGACTCCGGAGGGAGGAGATTACAGAGGGAGGAGATTCCGGAGGGAGGAGATTCCGGAGGGAGGAGATTCCGGAGGGAGGAGACTCCGGAGGGAGGAGAGTCCGGAGGGAGGAGACTCCGGAGGGAGGAGATTACAGAGGGAGGAGATTCCGGAGGGAGGAGACTCCGGAGGGAGGAGACTCCGGAGGGAGGAGACTCCAGAGGGAGGAGTCGCCAGAGGGAGAAGATTCCGGAGGGAGGAGACTCCAGAGGGAGGAGACTCCGGAGGGAGGAGATTACAGAGGGAGGAGATTCCGGAGGGAGGAGATTCCGGAGGGAGGAGACTCCGGAGGGAGGAGATTACAGAGGGAGGAGATTCCGGAGGGAGGAGACTCCGGAGAGAGGAGACTCCGGAGGGAGGAGACTCCAGAGGGAGGAGACTCCAGAGGGAGAGAGGAAATCCACTGACCTCACAGTAACAATCCATCCAGATTTGCAGGCCGCATGTCAGCTGACCAGCCTGAAGCTGGGCAGTTTGCAGAGAAGGCAGGAAGAGACTGATAAGTGGTCTTTAATTGGCTACCTACGGAACTCACGTGGGGATGATTGGGGTGGGAAAGGTAACTCTGGGCCTTCCAGTCCTGATCTTACTTCCAGTGATGGCGGGAGGGGGTTTTGTATCAGTCCCATTGCCAACCAACCAAATACCCGGAGCCACCCTCCTCCTCCCTTCACCCCCGCAGGGGCGGAAGATTCCGGCCTGTGTCAGACTGAAACAATTGAACACGATTCGGATGGATCAGCTGAAATTCTAAAAGGAGTTTAAAAAGTGAGTGCCTGAGGCCACAGATATTTAAAGGTGGGAGGATAGGCGTTGGAAGTGGGTCCATCGCCCTGGAGAGGGTGAATTCTTCCTCCTCTTGCGCATGGCTCAGCCTAATTCAGCTGAAGGTGCTGCACAGGGCTCACATGACGGGGGCAAGGATGAGCCGGTTTTTCAGAGGGGAAGACAGGTGTGGGAGGTGTTCGGGAGGCCCGGCGAACCACACCCATATGTTTTGGGCATGTCCGGCTCTGGAGGGGTTTTGGAAGGGGGTGGCGGGGATTTTGTCGGAAGTGGTTGGGTCTAGGGTCAGGCCGGGCTGGGGGCTCACGATCTTTGGGGTAGCTTCGGAGCCGGGAGTGCAGGAGGCGAGAGAGGCCGGCATTCTGGCCTTTGCGTCTCTAGTAGCCCGGCGCAGGATTCTGTTACAGTGGAGGGATACGCGGCCCCCGAGTTCGGAGGCCTGGATCAACGACATGGCTGGGTTCATCAAGTTGGCGAGGATGAAATTTGCCCTGAGGGGGTCGGTACAGGGGTTCTTTCGGCGGTGGCAGCCCTTTCTCGACTTCCTGGCGAAGGGGTAGAGAGTGGTCGGTCTCAGCAGCAACTGGGGGGGGGTTTGGGGATGGTTAGGGGGTTTGTTTTTGCGGCGGTGGGTTTGCGATGTTGTTATTTTCTTCTTTCTTGTATTGCTGTTGGTTTTTTGTTATTATTTATTTGGGGGGGGGTGAGTTCCTTTCTTGTGTTGGTGTGGAAACACGCCTTGTTTGTTTTAAATTGTGGGGAGAAAATTTGTTATTGAAAAACTTGAATAAAAATTATTTGAAAAAAAAAAGAAGTGGGTCCACGTAGGGCAGCACGGTGGGGTAGTGGGTTAGCCCTACTGCCTCATGGTGCACTGGTCATGTGGAGTTTGCACATTCTCCCCGTGTTTGTGTGGGTTTCGCCCCCACAACCCAAAGATGTGCAGGGTAGGTGGATTGACCATGCTAAATTGCCCCTTAATTGGAAAAAACGAATTGGGTACTCTAAATTTATATTTAAAAAATATAGAAGTGGGTCCACAGTTGCACAGTGGTCAGCACTGCTACTTCGCAGCACCAGGGTCCCAGGTTCGATTCCCGGCATGGAATTTCCTGTCTGTGCGGAGTTCTCCCTGTGCCTGCGTGGGTTTCCTCCGGGTGCTCCGGTTTCCTCCCCCAAGTCCCGAAAGACATGCTGTTAGGTGAATTGAACATTCTGAATTCTCTCTCGTGTACCCGAACAGGCACTGGAGTGTGGCAACTAGGGGTTTTTCACAGTAATTTCATTGCAGCGTTAATGTAAGCCTACTTGTGACACTAATAAAGATTATTATTATTATATTATTACTCAATGCAGCAGAGATGGTGTAATATGAAACATGTAAATCATCCCTGGGGGAGGGGTGTAGTGCTATCATGGTTGTGTTGTAATTCACCGACTGACCACCAGGAGTTCTCATTAGTATATAAGTGAATGTTAGAGTCAGGTGGCCTCAGACTGACTAGGGAGCTGGGAGAGAGGTTGCTTGTGCATGATCATACTGTTAATCATCTGTTGTTTTGTATATATTTGACCCACAGTTAATGTTAATAAATTGTTTATAGCTTTAGCTACAAGTGTTCTTGTAATAGAAATCAGGCCATCCGACAAGAACGTTACAAGGGGGACTCTAATCTTCACCCTGCACTGGCAGCAACCGAGGTAGGCAACTCACTCCCTGTCTGGAACAGGACTGTGACCACGTTGTGATTTGTCGATGTCCCCAACAGCCGATCAGGAATGGAAATCCTTTCACAATGTTTTCATATTGTGATTTTGTCCCGGCCACGCGAGCAATGGTGAACCCTGACAAACAACTGTCACAGAATTTGTCAGTGAGATTGATGTGACAGGATAAAAAAAGATGAAGTCACAGCAATAGATGGACTTTATTCAACCCTCTGCTGCCTGGATCGATAGCTGGCTCCATAACACATCGTGAATTGACATCACTCACCAGTAACTGCGGTTGTGTAAATAAAGAGGAGCTTTTCCACGCTACCTTTATTGACTCTCGGGATTCACGCACTAATGGTTTACGATAAGCGTATGTTTACTGTTCAACACTTTAACAGCCGGGCCTACCCAAACTTGGAAATGGCTCAAAAGCTTTTAGTGAGCAGAAAATTATTGCTCAGAGTTTAGCCAGCAGTTCTGCTATAATTGAGTAACCGGGTACATCGTGTTACCATGCAGTTTAACGTTTGACCGGTGTCCTGCTGAAAGAACAGTCGGTGATGACAGGTTGCTGGGCCTGTCGTTTCTCTGCCAGCTCTGTGTGAGAGTTACTCAGCGACTCCCGCTCTCCTGCCTTTCCCGGCCTATCCTTTCTCTTCAGATCACGAGCTGGTACCCTTTCGAAAGAATTTGCCTCCGCCACATTCTCAGGCAGTGCATTCCAGTTCCTGAACACTCGCTGTGCGGGAAAATACATTTTCCTCTGTCGCCTGTGCTTCTTTTGACAATCAGCCTAAATCTGTGCCCTCTGCTTCAAAACCATTCCGCCAATGGGAACAGCTTCTCCCTATGTTGAGAGAGGGACCTTGTTGCTCATGAGAACAGTGTGAACCAGGTTAATAGACTCGAACAGGTTGATATTAAGAAGGAGGATGTGCTGGAAATTTTGAAAAGCATCAGGACAGATAAGTCCCCTGGGCCTGACGGGATATACCTAAGGTTACTATGGGAAGCGAGGGAAGAGATTGCTGCGCCGTTGGCGATGATCTTTGCGTCCTCACTCTCCACTGGTTAGTACCGGATGATTGGAGGGAGGCGAATGTTGTTCCCCTGTTCAAGCAAGGGAATAGGGAAATCCCTGGGAATTACAGGCCCATCAGTCTTACGTCTGTGGTGAGCAAAACATTAGATAGGATTCTGAGAGATAGGATTTATGATTATTTAGAAAAAGATAGTTTGATTAAAGATAATCAGCATAGCTTTGTGAGGGGCAGGTTATGCCTCACAAGCCTCATTGAATCCTTTGAGGATGTGACGAGACACATTGATGAAGGTCGAGCAGTGGATGTGGTGTATATGGATTTCAGTAAGGCATTTGATAAGGTTCCCCATGGTAGGCTCATTCAGAAAGTTAGGGGGCATGGGATACAGGGAAATTTGGCTGTCTGGATACAGAATTGGCTGGCCGCAAGAAGACAGCGAGTGGTAATGGATGGAAAGGATTCAGCCTGGAGGTCGGTGACCAGTGGAGTCCCGCAAGGATCTGTGCTGGGACCTCTGCACTTTGTAGTCTTTATAAATGACTTGAATGAGGAAGTGGAAGGGTGGGTTAGTAAGTTTGCCTATGACACGAAGGTTGGGGGAGTTGTAGATAGCGTTGAGGGTTGTTGCAGATTACAACAGGACATTGACAGGATGCAGAGCTGGGCTGAGAAGTGGCAGATGGAGTTCTACCTTGATAAATATGAAATGATTCATTTTGGATGGTCGAATTTGAATGCTGAATACAGGGTTAAAGGCAGCATTCTTGGAAGTGTGGAGGAACAGAGGGATCTTGGGGGCCACGTACATAGATCCCTCAAAGTTGCCACCCAAGTTGATAAGGTTGTTAAGAAGGCGTATGGTATGTTGGATTTCATTAACAGGGGGATTGAGTTTAAGAGGCGCAAGGTTTTGCTGCAGCTTTATAAAACTCTAGTTAGACCACACTTCGAATATTGTGTCCAGTTCTGGTCGCCTCATTGGAGGAAGGATGTGGATGCTTTGGAGAGGGTACAGAGGAGATTTACCAGGATGCTGCCTGGACTGGAGGGCATGTCTTATGAAGAAAGGTCGAGGGAGCTGGGGATTTTCTAACTGGAGCAAAGAAGGAAGAGAGGTGACTTGCTAGAGGTGTACAAGGTGATGAGAGGAATTGATAGAGTGCATAGCCAGAGACTTTTCCCCAGGGTGGATATGGCAGTCGTGAGGGGACATAATTTTAAGGTGATTGGAGGAAGGTAAGGGGAGATGTCAGTGGTAGGTTCTCTACACAGAGAGTGGTGAGTGCATGGAAGGCACTGCCAGCAGACATGGTGGAGTCAGAGTCATTTGGGACATTTAAGCGACTCTTGGACAGGCACATAGACAGCAGTCAATTGAAGGGGTGTAGGTTGATCATATTTAGGATAAATGGTCAGCACAACATCGTGGGCAGAAGGGCCTGTATTGTGCTGTGCTGTTCTATGTTCTACCACTTCCCCAATATCAGCATCACCCCAACATCATCATCAATGTCCCCAACATCATCACTCCCCCAACATAATCATTACCCCAACATCATCATCACCCCAACATCATCATCACCCCCCCCAACATCATCATCACCCAACATCATCACCACCCCCCAACATCATCATTACCCCAACATCATCATCACCCCAACATCATCACCACCCCCCCAACATCATCATTACCCCAACATCATCACCACCCCCCAACATCATCATCACCCCCCCAACATCATCATCACTCCAACATCATCATCACTCCAACATCATCACCACCCCCCCAACATCATCATCACCCCCCCAACATCATCATCACCCCCCCAACATCATCATCACCCCCCCAACATCATCATCACTCCAACATCATCATCACCCCAACATCATCACCACCCCCAACATCATCACCACCCCCCCAACATCATCATTACCCCAACATCATCATCACCCCCCAACATCATCATCACCCCCCAACATCATCACACCCCAACATCATCATCACTCCAACATCATCACCACCCCCCCAACATCATCATTACCCCAACATCATCATCACCCCCCCAACATCATCATTACCCCAACATCATCATCACCCCCCCCCCAACATCATCATTACCCCAACATCATCATCACCCCCCAACATCATCATCACCCCAACATCATCATTACCCCAACATCATCATCACCCCCCCAACATCATCATTACCCCAACATCATCATCACCCCCCCAACATCATCATTACCCCAACATCATCATCACCACCCCCCCCAACATCATCATTACCCCAACATCATCATCACCCCAACATCATCATTACCCCAACATCATCATCACCCACCCCCCAACATCATCATTACCCCAACATCATCATCACCCCCCAACATCATCATTACCCCAACATCATCATCACCCCCCCAACATCATCACCCCCCCAACATCATCACCACCCCCCAACATCATCATTACCCCAACATCATCATCACCCCCCAACATCATCATTACCCCCCAACATCATCATCACCCCAACATCATCATTACCCCAACATCATCATTACCCCCAACATCATCATCACCCCAACATCATCATTACCCCAACATCATCATCACCCCCCCCAACATCATCATCACCCCAACATCATCATTACCCCAACATCATCACCACCCCCCCAACATCATCATTACCCCAACATCATCATCACCCCCCCCAACATCATCATTACCCCAACATCATCATCAACCCCCCAACATCATCATCACCCCCCAACATCATCATCACCCCAACATCATCATTACCCCAACATCATCATCACCCCCCCCAACATCATCATTACCCCAACATCATCATCACACCAACATCATCACCCCCCCAACATCATCATCACTCCAATATCATCACCACCCCCCAACATCATCATTACCCCAACATCATCACCACCCCCCAACATCATCATTACCCCAACATCATCATCACCCCCCAACATCATCACCCCAACATTATCACCACCCCCCAACATCATCATTACCCCAACATCATCATCACCCCCCCCCCCAACATCATCATCACCCCCAACATCATCATTACCCCAACATCATCATCACCCCCCCAACATCATCATTACCCCAACATCATCATCACCCCCCAACATCATCATCACCCCAACATCATCATCACTCCAACATCATCACCACCCCCCCCAACATCATCATCACTCCAACATCATCACCACCCCCCAACATCATCATTACCCCAACATCATCATCATCACCCCAACATCATCATCACTCCAACATCATCACCACCCCCCCAACATCATCATTACCCCAACATCATCATCACCCCCCCCAACATCATCATCACCCCAACATCATCATCACACCAACAGCACCACCCCCCCAACATCATCATTACCCCAACATCATCACCCCCCCAACATCATCATCACCCCCCCCCCCAACATCATCACCACCCCCCCAACATCATCATTACCCCAACATCATCATCACCCCCCAACATCATCATCACCCCAACATCATCATTACCCCAACATCATCATCACCCCCCCAACATCATCATTACCCCAACATCATCATCACCCCCCAACATCATCATCACCCCCAACATCATCATCACTCCAACATCATCACCACACCCCCAACATCATCATCACCCCAACATCATCATCACACCAACATCATCATCACCCCCCCAACATCATCATCACCCCCCCCAACATCATCATCACCCCAACATCATCATCACACCAACAGCACCACCCCCCAACATCATCATTACCCCCCCCAACATCATCATCACACCAACATCATCACCCCCCCAACATCATCATCACCCCCCCAACATCATCATTACCCCAACATCATCATCACCCCCCCAACATCATCATCACCCCCCCAACATCATCATCACTCCAACATCATCACCACCCCCCCCCCCAACATCATCATTACCCCAACATCATCATCACCCCCCCAACATCATCATCACCCCAACATCATCATTACCCTCCCCAACATCATCATCACCCCCCAACATCATCATCACCCCCCCCAACATCATCATCACTCCCCCAACATCTTCATCACCCCAACATCATCATCACCCCACCAATATCATCATCACCCCCCCAACATCATCATCACCCCAACATCATCATCACCCCCCCCCCCCCAACATCATCACACCCCCCCCAACATCACCCCAACATCATCACCACCCCCCAACATCATCATTACCCCAACATCATCATCACCCCCCAACATCATCATCACCCCAACATCATCATTACCCCAACATCATCATCACCCCAACATCATCACCACCCCCCCCAACATCATCATCACCCCCCCCCAACATCATCATCACTCCAACATCATCACCACCCCCCCAACATCATCATTACCCCAACATCATCATCACCCCCCCCAACATCATCATCACCCAACATCATCATCACCC